>NW_027455283.1:7500-40299 GCF_040206685.1 Ascaphus truei
TCACTACTTCTGGCTCCCTACAGTGGCACTACAGGTAAGCCCCATGTCGCCTGTGTGTGTGTGACTGCCCCCTTCCCAGTCTGTGTGTGTGTGACTGCCCCCTTCCCAGTCTGTGTGTATGACTGCCCCCCTCCCAGTCTGTGTGTGTGACTGCCCCCCTCCCAGTCTGTGTGTGTGTGACTGCCTGCCTCCCAGTCTGTGTGTGTGACTGCCCCCCTCCCAGTGTGTGTGTGTGTGTGTGACTGCCCCCCTCCCAGTCTGTGTGTGTGACTGCCCCCCTCCCAGTCTGTGTGTGTGACTGCCCCCCTCCCAGTCTGTGTGTGTGACTGCCCCCCTCCCAGTCTGTGTGTGTGTGTGACTGCCCCCCTTCCAGTCTGGGTGTGTGACTGCCCCCCTCCCAGTGTGCGTGTGTGTGTATGACTGCCCCCCTCCCAGTCTGTGTGTGTGACTGCCCCCCTCCCTGTCTGTGTGTGTGTGTCTGCCCCCCTTCCAGTCTGTGTGTGTGTGTATGACTGCCCCCCTCCCAGTGTGTGTGTGTGTGTGACTGCCCCCCTCCCAGTCTGTGTGTGTGACTGCCCCCCTCCCAGTCTGTGTGTGTGACTGCCTCCCCTCCCAGTCTGTGTGTGTGACTGCCCCCCCTCCCAGTCTGTGTGTGTGACTGCCCCCCTCCCAGTCTGTGTGTGTGACTGCCCCCCTCCCAGTCTGTGTGTGTGACTGCCCCCCTCCCAGTCTGTGTGTGTGACTGCCCCCCTCCCAGTCTGTGTGTGTGACTGCCCCCCTCCCAGTCTGTGTGTGTGACTGCCCCCCTCCCAGTCTGTGTGTGTGTCTGCCCCCCTCCCTGTCTGTGTGTGTGTGTGTATGACTGCCCCCCTCCCAGTCTGTGTGTGTGTCTGCCCCCCTCCCTGTCTGTGTGTGTGTCTGCCCCCCTCCCAGTCTGTGTGTGTGTGTATGACTGCCCCCCTCCCAGTGTTTGTGTGTGTGACTGCCCCCCTCCCAGTCTGTGTGTGTGACTGCCCCCCTCCCAGTCTGTGTGTGTGTGTGTATGACTGCCCCCCTCCCAGTCTGTGTGTGTGACTGCCCCCCTCCCAGTCTGTGTGTGTGACTGCCCCCCCTCCCAGTCTGTGTGTGTGACTGCCCCCCCTCCCAGTCTGTGTGTGTGACTGCCCCCCTCCCAGTCTGTGTGTGTGACTGCCCCCCTCCCAGTCTGTGTGTGTGTCTGCCCCCCTCCCTGTCTGTGTGTGTGTCTGCCCCCCTCCCAGTCTGTGTGTGTGACTGCCCCCCTCCCAGTGTGTGTGTGTGACTGCCCCCCTCCCAGTCTGTGTGTGTGACTGCCCCCCTCCCAGTCTGTGTGTGTGTCTGCCCCCCTCCCAGTCTGTGTGTGTGACTGCCCCCCCTCCCAGTCTGTGTGTGTGTGACTGCCTCCCCTCCCAGTCTGTGTGTGTGTGACTGCCCCCCTCCCAGTCTGTGTGTGTGACTGCTCCCCCTCCCAGTCTGTGTGTGTGACTGCCCCCCTCCCAGTCTGTGTGTGTGACTGCCCCCTCCCAGTCTGTGTGTGTGACTGCCCCCCTCCCAGTCTGTGTGTGTGACTGCTCCCCCTTCCAGTCTGTGTGTGTGACTGCTCCCCCTCCCAGTCTGTGTGTGTGACTGCCCCCCTCCCAGTCTGTGTGTGTGACTGCCCCCCTCCCAGTCTGTGTGTGTGACTGCTCCACCTCCCAGTCTGTGTGTGTGACTGCTCCCCCTCCCAGTCTGTGTGTGTGACTGCCCCCCCTCCCAGTCTGTGTGTGTGACTGCTCCCCCTCCCAGTCTGTGTGTGTGACTGCCCCCCTCCCAGTCTGTGTGTGTGTGACTGGCCCCCTCCCAGTCTGTGTGTGTGACTGCTCCCCCTCCCAGTCTGTGTGTGTGACTGCCCCCCTCCCAGTCTGTGTGTGTGTGACTGGCCCCCTCCCAGTCTGTGTGTGTGACTGCCCCCTCCCAGTGTGTGTGTGACTGCCCCCTCCCAGTGTGTGTGTGACTGCCCCCTCCCAGTGTGTGTGTGACTGCCCCCCCTCCCAGTGTGTGTGTGACTGCCCCCCCTCCCAGTGTGTGTGTGACTGCCCCCCCTCCCAGTGTGTGTGTTACTGCCCCCTCCCAGTGTGTGTGTGACTGCCCCCTCCCAGTGTGTGTGTGACTGCCCCCCTCCCAGTGTGTGTGTGTGTGTGTGTGTGTGACTGCCCCCCTCCCAGTGTGTGTGTGACTGCCCCCCCTCCCAGTGTGTGTGTGACTGCCCCCCCTCCCAGTGTGTGTGTGACTGCCCCCTCCCAGTGTGTGTGTGACTGCCCCCCCTCCCAGTGTGTGTGTGACAGCCCCCCTCCCAGTGTGTGTGTGACTGCCCCCCTCCCAGTCTGTGTGTGTGTGACTGCCCCCCTCCCAGTGTGTGTGTGACTGCCCCCCTCCCAGTCTGTGTGTGTGTGACAGCCCCACCTCCCAGTGTGTGTGTGACAGCCCCACCTCCCAGTGTGTGTGTGACTGCCCCCCCTCCCAGTGTGTGTGACTGCCCCCCTCCCAGTGTGTGTGACTGCCCCCCTCCCAGTGTGTGTGTGACTGCCCCCCCTCCCAGTGTGTGTGTGACTGCCTCCTCCCAGTGTGTGTGTGACTGCCCCCCCTCCCAGTGTGTGTGACTGCCCCCCCTCCCAGTGTGTGTGACTGCCCCCCCTCCCAGTGTGTGTGACTGCCCCCCTCCCAGTCTGTGTGTGTGTGACTGCCCCCCCTCCCAGTGTGTGTGTCACTGCCCCCCTCCCAGTCTGTGTGTGTGTGTGACTGCCCCACCTCCCAGTGTTTGTGTGACTGCCCCACCTCCCAGTGTGTGTGTGACTGCCCCCCTGCCAGTGTGTGTGTGACTGCCCCCCCTCCCAGTGTGTGTGTGACTGCCCCCCCTCCCAGTGTGTGTGACTGCCCCCCTCCCAGTGTGTGTGTGACTGCCCCCCCCCTCCCAGTGTGTGTGTGACTGCCCCCTCCCAGTGTGTGTGTGACTGCCCCCCCTCCCAGTGTGTGTGTGACTGCCCCCCCCCACCCAGTGTGTGTGTGTGACTGCCCCCCCCCACCCAGTGTGGGTGTGTGACTGCCCCCCCCCACCCAGTGTGGGTGTGTGACTGCCCCCCTCCCAGTGTGGGTGTGTGACTGCCCCCCACCCAGTGTGGGTGTGTGACTGCCCCCCTCCCAGTGTGTGTGTGTGTGTGTGTGTGTGACTGCCCCCTCCCAGTCTGTGTGTGTGTGACTGCTCCCCTTTCCAGTCTGTGCAAGTGTGACTGCCCGCCTCCCAGTGTGTGTAAGTGCCCCCTCCAAGTCTGTGTGTGTGTGTGTGTCTGCCCCCCTCCCATTCTCTGTGTGTGTGTGTCTGCCCCCCTCCCATTCTGTGTGTGTGTGTGTCTGCCCCCCTCCCATTCTGTGTTTGTGTGTGACTGCCCCCCCCCCAGTGTGTGTGTGACTGCCCCCTCCCAGTGTCTGTGTGTATCAGTGACAGAATGTATACAGACACCAACCCACTCACCCACTCACCCACGTGTCAGTCAGTCACCCACGTGTCAGTCAGTCACCCACCCATATGTCAGGCAGTCAGTCACCCACCCACCCACGTGCCAGGCAGTCTAACGTGTCAGTCAGTCACCCACCCACGTGTCAGTCAGTCACCCACCCACGTGTCAGGCAGTCAGTCACCCACCCACGTGTCAGGCAGTCAACCCAAGTGTCAGGCAGTCACCCACCCAAGTGTCAGGCAGTCTCCCACCCACCCCCCCAAGTTTCAGGCAGTCTCCCACCCACCCACCCACCCAAGTGTCAGGCAGTCTCCCTCCCACCCACCCAAGTGTCAGGCAGTCAGTCACCCACCCACGTGTCAGGCAGTCAGTCACCCACCCACGTGTCAGGCAGTCAACCCAAGTGTCAGGCAGTCTACCACCCACCCCCCCAAGTTTCAGGCAGTCTCCCACCCACCCACCCAAGTGTCAGGCAGTCTCCCACCCACCCACCCAAGTGTCAGGCAGTCAAACCCAAGTGTCAGGCAGTCTCCCACCCACCCACCCAAGTGTCAGGCAGTCTCCCACCCACCCACCCAAGTGTCAGGCAGTCTCCCACCCACCCACCCAAGTGTCAGGCAGTCAAAGTGTCAGGCAGTCAACCCAAGTGTCAGGCAGACTCCCATAAAAGTGTCAGGCAGTCTCCCATAACCCAGCCACCCGTCAGGCAGTCTCCCATACCCTAGAGCAGGCCTGCACAACTCCAGTCCTCGAGGGTCGCAAACAGGCCAGGTTTTCAGGATATCCCTAAATCAGCACAGCTGGCTCAATTAGTGGCTCAGTCGTACTGAGCCACTAATTGAGCCAGCTGTGCTGAAGTAGGGATATCCTAAAAACCTGGCCTGTGTGCGGCCCTCGAGGACTGGAGTTGTGCAGGCCTGCCCTAGAGAAAGTGCAGCGCACCATGATCCAGAGAAGAGGCAGGTCTGGCAAAAATCTATCTTTATTAGAAAGTCATAAAAACAAGGGATGCAACCCCACCCCACTCTGCCACATAACCAGGATGCTGACGCCCACCTGATGACGCCAGAGCTACCATATGGCGCCCCCTAGTGACGTCAGACGTCTAGGTCTAAATCCCTGGCAATACAGCATAGAGCTGTCTTGGAGGACTGCAGCCACAGCCACACCTCTCCCCAGACTGAACACTCCCCCATGTGTGGCTGTGGCTGCAGTCCTCCAAGGCAGCTCTATGCTGTATTGCCAGGGATTTAGACCTAGACGTCTGACGTCACTAGGGGGCGCCATATGGTAGCTCTGACGTCATCAGGTGGGCGTCAGCATCCTGGTTATGTGGCAGAGCGGGGAGGGGTGAGTATCAGGGGGGGGTGGTATATATTGTGACTGTTTCTTGTGTTTGTAGCCTTCACCTTGAGAAAGGCAGTATTTGACTGCCGAAACGTTGGACTTTATGGCATATTAAACCTCCTTTGAGTAAGACCGTGTGCCTGCTTCTTCTTCTTTGTCCGGCTACAGGAAGGGTCAGGAGACAGGGAGGACAGAGGCAGGAGAACCCCATCTGGCTCCGGCCTTGCCTGTCCCTACGAATACAAACATACAACCCCTCACTGAATAACATAGCCCTAACCCCATGTAATAATCCTGGGTGTAAACAAAATAATGGTTTTATGAATATTGTAATGGTTTAATAGGGACCTAGGAGGTGGCCAGTGGGGCTGTTATGTGTATTTGTGTTTATTGTGGGTAGCGGGGGTGGGTGAACGGGGTATTGGCCCCAAGGATGGGTGTTTAGGCCTACCGGGTGGGGGGGTAGTGGGAGGGGTTAACCCCTTCCTTACCTTATCGGTATTAACCGCTAAGTTAAAGAAGAGGTTAAGTCATCCCCCAACCTCCTGGCAAGGCCTAAACACTCACCCAGGGCCAAATACCACCTTCTCCCACCCCCGCTACCCACAATAAGCCTGGCACGGGTGTATAACCCCTTCATTGCCTTGGCGGTAATGAAGTTGCCTGTAAATGCATTTTTTATGCATGGGATTCATGCCGGGGGTCTCTGGTGCTGATATTAATGGATATCAGCTCTGGGACACATGCATGTTATTTTCATCGCAGCTTCACCCCACCTTCTTGCCAACTTTTGTGGCGGGACAATTTGGAGAAGAAACAGCAATTTTAAAGTGGCGATCAGCCGCAATAAGCTGATCAGGGCTTATAGAATTGAGCGTGTTTGAAAAACTGGCGATCAGTGCCGAAAAGTGGCTTATCACCGCGCATCTGCAGATTTTATTTATTTTCCGGCAAAACAAAAAACGGTTATTTTTGCTCTAATCGCCATCTTCTCTGGGCTTACTGAATCGCTGTAGGCGATTACTGCATGAGGGCCTTAGGGAGGATTTGTTCCTGTAAAGTACACCTAGTTTGGCATAGGATTTGGATGTCAGGGTATCAATGTGCAACCCAAATGTTAAATGGGAGTTGAACTATATGCCCAGATATTTCAAACAAGTAACAGGGGCTAGGATGGTATTAGAGCTGGTTTTTATCTGAAGCTCTGTCATTGGCAGCTTTAGCAATTTAGCTCTGGTCCCAAATACCATTGTTACAGTCTTGTCAGTGTTTAAAATCAGTTTGTTTTGGGAAATCCAGTTTCAAGTCTCAAAAAATCAGATTGAAGTATGTGTTCAAGGTCAGAGAGGCGAGGGCTGCGTGCATATAGGATAAGATCTAAGGCCTCTCACAATATAAATTCCTCATCTATCCGACATAAGTATAAAATATACTCTACCTAGACCCCTAATACAGAGTTACCCACCTTATACGGGAGCAGATGCCAAACGAGTATAGTAAATGTATCTTATTTCTTTTGCCACTGGAGGGCAGCGTGGAGTTACACGGAGTGGCGCCCGTAAGGACGACGTGCCAGTTAGGCGGAAGGAGACGCGCACACACTTTTATGTGAAACGGATATATTTGGGGAGGGATTTAGGAGTCTGACTGAGAAAATTGATATTTTGTCACAATGGAAAAATGGAAAAATTAACCATTTAAATATGCACAGATTTTATCCCACTTTTGGAAATTAGGGATGTTGCCTAAAAGTTTGAGAATGCACAAAGTGCCACCCCTGGGCTTTAATGAAGCAGCATTTGTGGGATAAAGGGAACAGCATTCTGTATAAAGGTATTTTGGGCTCGATATAAATAATTGAAGCCAAAAACTAATATTAAGGGGCCTATGCAGAGAGCAGCGCGAACGGAAATTTCGGCGTTTTTTAGCGCTATATGGCTATAATAAGGTTGGAAATGGCGAGTTGAGTAAAAAGCGCCATTTTTTTTTTTTTTTTTTAGTAGAACTCGCCGCACGGCTGGCGAGAACCAAAATCTCGCCAGTTTTGAAAAGGGCCGTATGCAGAAAGGCACGATCGCCATCTAGCGGCTGTTCGCGCCATTAAAATGGAGAGAAATTCTACAATTAGCTCCGCCAACAAAAGTTGGCAGGAAACTGGAGCTCACCGGCGAGAGTGAAAAGAAAAAAAAAAACGCGCTTTTTTTCAAACATGTTTCACCAGCGCGCATCTCGCCGGTTGAAACTCTCCATAATCAAGCATGATTTTAAATGCAGTTTTCTGACCTTTCTGCATATGGAGATAAAATCACGCCATTACAGGTACAATTTATTACCAATTCCAATTATTTCCAGCGCTGCTCTCTGCATAGGCCCCTAAGTAAATTGAGAATGGAAAAATATTCAGCACAAACGTACAGAATGTGATGTTCTGAGAGATCTTACAGATGTTATCAAATCCCACAATGAATGTATAGAAAATGTCTGTATAGAACGAGTCAAACAAGAATATGCCAATAAAACGTTTAATTGGGAGATACAGGGGCCACAATTCAGGTCAGTTAGCTGGAAGAAGGGAAGCCGGTCAGCCGGTAGAGCCGGTCAGCCGGTCAGCCAGTAGAGCAGGTCAGCCGGTCAGCCAGAAGAGCAGGTCAGCCGGTCAGCCAGTAGAGCAGATCAGCCGGTCAGCCGGTAGAGCAGGTCAGCCGGTCAGCTCTGAGATCAGCATTACTTATATCCCCTAAACGTTGTCCCCTGCATGTAATGTGCAGAACAGCCTACACTGCATATACTGTACATGAGATACTTAACCCTTTCTTTTCGCTCGACTCTAATCTGAATGATTTGCTAATTGGTTTGTAATTAGAGAGATATTTGTAGCAGAATCCCATGTATGTTCTTTTTACCTTTTTAGATACCGTTTTGTGTTATAAAAGATATGACAGATCAGAGGGGCTTCCTGTTTGCACTCGTGTTTTGGCAGAAGTGTATATGTGACCCTATAAATCTCCCTCACACCCGGCTTGGCAGTGTGACACTAGTGCAGCGACCTGGGGAAGAATCACTGAGCTGTTAGCAATAGATACAACGGATAGAAAAGACACTACACATAGGTTGGATTAAAGAGAGTATTTTATTGAAATAATGAATCTCTTTGCTGGGAGGGGCCTGCAGCACATTGCAGAGCGATATAGTAACACGCAGAGCAATGCACTGCAGGCCCCTCCGGCAGCAAAGGGGTGAAGACCAATGCAGGGTGTATAAAGATCTCACTGATAATTCATGCACAAAGGGCAGTTTGTTGCTGTGATCCAGAGGAAGGCGAAACATAACCCCTGCTGTGCAATGGGGGAAAAAAATTCCTTCCTGACCCCATTAAATGGCGATCGGATGGTCCCTGGATCACTGCGCAGTGAGATCAGATGGAGCAGCACAGATCAGCGTTGTTATACACAGGGGCACACTCAGTATATAGAGATGCGGGTGATGGGGCCCTTGTGCCCCTGTGTATAACTCACCTGCTCCCCCATCCCCCTGCATATCTATCCCATTCACCCCTTTTCCTCCCGCATACCTCGCAGGGCCGGCCGGCCATTAGGCGGTCGCCTAGCGCGCAAAGGTCCTAGGGGCGCATTAATAATCATTATTATTTTTTCCTCTTATTATTTCTAATTTATTTATCTTTTTTTAAAAATTATTATTCTTTTTTTTATCCAGTATTTTGGCGCCCTTTTATTTTTATTTTGCGTCGCGCTGGGGTGCGGTCGCACCCCCTGCAGCCCCGATAGCTACGCCACTGTTTATTTTATTATTTTATTTATCTTATTATTTTTTATACAACTGGGGCACAAATTTTAAGTTTCGCCTGGGGCGCATGAAACCCGTGCTCCGGCCCTGCTCCTTGTTCTCTCTCACCCTCTCACGCCCAATATCCCAATCTCCCTCTAGTACCTGCCCCTCCCGCAGCCTTCCTGATCTTATCTGCCTCTCCTGCGGTCAAACCAACTTCTCAGGGCCCCTAGAATACCCCTGGATCTACGCCCTGGCTCCTCTGCTACCTGCTCCCGGGGTCTGCTGCTCCGCCTAAAAAAGGTGAAGCAGCAGATCTGTCCGCACCTCTCGTATTCTGCTACCTGCTCCCGGGGTCTTCTCCTCCGCCTAAAAAAGGTGAAGCAGCAGATCCGTCCACACCTCTCGTATTCTCCTAGGCCATCGTCCACCACGTCGCCAGACTTGACATCCGCTTCGTCGTCTGCCTCATCGGCCGCCTTGTAGCCCACCTCTTCGCACCACTTGACGCCCGCTTTATCGTATGCCTCGTCGTCCGCCTCGTAGCCCGCCTCGTCGTCTGGTGGCACAAAGGGCACCACCTTCGTGCGTGTCCTGATCTGCAGGAGACATGAAGTGTTTGTAACCAGGGACAGTGATACTCTGTATCGCAAGAGCTCCTGTGCCACTTATACCCCCTCCCCAATACCACGTTATACCGCCCTCCACAGGGCAAATACATTTGTACCCACCTCCCCAGGCTCAGTACCCAGTTATACAACCCTCCCAAGGCCCAGTACCCTGCTATACGCCCCTCCCCAGGCCCAGTACCTGTTATACCCACCTCACCAGGCCCAGAACCCGTTATACCCACCTCACCAGGCCCAGTACCCATTATATACCCCTCCCCAGAAGGTCATGTTTCTATTTATCAAAAATACATTGAGTTACCTATGGTTTTCAAGCATGTCCTGGGGGAGTTATCACAGAGACACAGAAACGTCGCTGAGTTTGGTGAGTAACTCCCTTAAACTCTCAGCAGTTGAATTCCCCATTAGGCGCTTAATGCGTTAAAAACAAGCGTTGCTATTTCTTTGCATGAAGTTGCAGGTAATTGGAAGAGTTACACAGTGACGGCTATTTCATCACTCACCTTCTTCCATCGAATCGGTCTTAGCGGTAGTGATCTCAGTATTATTTCCTCCTTAACATCGGATATCCATATCCATTCTTCGCCTCTGATCTGTATGCAAGACAATGCTTTAAGACAGGGTTGCGCAACCTTTTTCCCCTGCTCCCCCCCTCCACCCTCCCCACCTTGTCTCCGACGTTCTGATGTAACGACGTCATGTGATATCACGTTGCTATGGCAATGCCACATCATGTGACGCCACGTTGCTGTCTCCAGAAGCCGCCGGAGACAAGGAAAGGGAACTTACAGAGGCCTTGCGCGCGATTTCCGGCATTTAATTTAAATGCTGTGGGGAAGAGCGAGGGGCCACTGTAAGCGCCGAGCCCCTCCTCCCCAAGAAAATGTCGCACCCCTCGATTTGCGCACCCCTGCTTTAAGAGATATTCTGGGACCCTCCAACTCCTCCATCGGACCCTTCCTCATATTGACTGACCTTGCAGTGCTCTGCACTGACTTGCACTGACCTGCTATGATGCCTCTCAAAATACCATGCTAACTCATTCTGAACATACATGTGTCCTTTCTACATGTTACTCAGCTTGTATGGGCCACAGACAGCTTTCCCGGGGTCCAGGACTAGTTGCCACCGGGGACACTCACCCATGGGTCGGCGACCTTGCGAGAACCCACCCCCCCAACCTGTTTTCTCTTGCATTGCCATAGACAACAACATTTCAGCCTGCTGGTCTTTCTCAGGTAAAGTGGCTAAACCCACTAAAGCCAGTAAAGAAAGGCCAGCAGCCGAAACATTGTAGTCTGTGGCACAATAAATTATCTTTTTTTATTCAAATCCGTGTGCCCTTTTCCATCAATCATATTGTATACATTGGACGAAATGCCGGTCTTCCCTGAGACTAAGGGGCACCGGTAAAAGTATCACTAATTGTTTTTTTTAGTGTGCAGCAAATCCCCATCATTTTTGCGTTCTCTTGCTCTGCCCCAATCTGACACACCACCTTGCTCTCTCACCCCCCTCTTACACTCCCGCGTCACCCTTTCCTTCCCCAAAGGTTGTCCTTTAATCAGATCTTACCCAAATTGTCTCCATCTCCCTTGGAAATGTTCTGTCTTTAAACTGTGCGGCTCCTCTTGATCCGAACTTTCTTAGCTGACCCCTTTAGGTTTCGGCTCCGAGGGTCTAAAAAATAAGCGACTCCGAAAAGATGTGAAATATGCACACGGGTCCTAATGGGGCACTGAGGGGGAGACTTAAATACTAGTAAATATAATCTACTGTGCTAACAAATATAATCTATTAACTAACAAATATAACTTATTAAACTAAGAAATATAACTTATTAAACTAAGAAATATAATTTATTAAACTAAGAAATATAACTTATTAAACTAAGAAATATAATTTATTAAACTAAGAAATATAACTTATTAAACTAACAAATATATCTTATTAAACTAAGAAATATAATTTATTAAACTAAGAAATATAACTTATTAAACTAAGAAATATAACTTATTAAACTTACAAATATAATCTATTTAACTAAATAAATATCTATTAAACTAAATAAATATCTATTCAACTAAATAAATATAATCTACTTCAAAACAATACAATAAAAAGCTGGAGAAATGATACGTTAACCAAGCCACAGATGTGATGCCAATGAGCGTTGAACTCCTTGCAGATCCACCGTCAGCTGGTTGTGGCAGAAAGTGGTGACATGCAGTAGAACAGAGTGGTTGAGCTGTAACCACGGCAGTCAGGTCAGAAATCAACACAATATTTTTTGAAATTTAGAATGAGAATGTTCAGTATGTCACATTCTGGGCTCAGACACTGAGCCCTGTCACATGTTAGCAGCTTGTGATAATAGAAAGTATCCATATACTGGGATGTGATAAGAGACATTATAGTCATTTTATACTGGGTCCCATAACCTGCTTTATATGAAGTATCATTTTACACTAGTAGAGATGTTACATTTTGAAAAAATAGCGCTTCTGGCGACAATGTTCATTTTCTCTACAAATGATAAATGAAAAAGTTGGATAAAATGTTATATGTGTGTGTGCGCGCGCAATATATATATATATATATATATATATATATATATATATATATATGAGTGAAAAGAGAAAAAAGTAACCCGTATGGGAGCACTCAGGTATGCAGATTAACATATAGTATTTTATTTATTTGACACAGTGCAAAAAAGGATAAGTAAACAGTACATGATTAAAAACACTTAAAAAAGGCTAGGACCCCTGTCACGGGTACTACCCATAGACACAAGTGGGCAAAACTAGGGAATGACTCAAATTGTCAACCCTTAACATGAAAATGGATAGTGACTCAAGAAACACTTGGATAGGTCAGAATAAATCACAACAGGTTAATGGGTTCACAGGCACCTATACAAAGCCAAAGATAATACGTACTACACACCAATGAAGTGACTAGTCAAAATATAAATGACAATCTTAAACCATCATAAATCTGCTTGAGCATACAATTATGTAACCAATACCAACAGCACAAATAAATCACTTGAAGGAAAAAGGTGGCATGATGGGATGAAGTCACTAGATGTGTAGAGCAATGAAGTGTGTGAATAGCATGTATGGAAAATTGCCTGATGAACGCCTATTAGATAACCTTGTGTGTGTTGTCAGTATCCATAATGAAAAAATAGAGTGTCACAGTCCAGAGATTAGTTGCACCAGTGCTGGGTAGCATAGTTACGTGAACATCTGTCAGGGGTCCTGCCTAGCACCCCCACTCCGACGCACCCCCACTCCAAGTCTAAGTCTCTGGACGAAACGCGTCGGAGTGGGGGTGCTAGGCAGGACCCCTGACAGATGTTCACGTAACTATGCTACCCAGCACTGGTGCAACTAATCTCTGGACTGTGACACTCTATTTTTTCATTATGGATACTGACAACACACACAAGGTTATCTAATAGGCGTTCATCAGGTAATTTTCCATACATGCTATTCACACACTTCATTGCTCTACACATCTAGTGACTTCATCCCATCATGCCACCTTTTTCCTTCAAGTGATTTATTTGTGCTGTTGGTATTGGTTACATAATTGTATGCTCAAGCAGATTTATGATGGTTTAAGATTGTCATTTATATTTTGACTAGTCACTTCATTGGTGTGTAGTACGTATTATCTTTAGCTTTGTATAGGTGCCTGTGAACCCATTAACCTGTTGTGATTTATTCTGACCGATCCAAGTTTTTCTTGAGTCACTATCCATTTTCATGTTAAGGGTTGACAATTTGAGTCATTCCCTAGTTTTGCCCACTTGTGTCTATGGGTAGTACCCGTGACAGGGGTCCTAGCCTTTTTTAAGTGTTTTTAATCATGTACTGTTTACTTATCCTTTTTTGCACTGTCAAATAAATAAAATACTATATGTTAATCTGCATACCTGAGTGCTCCCATACGGGTTACTTTTTTCTCTTTTCACTCATACTATTTACAACCCGTGAGCACCGCCAATCCTTACTGATGTAAAGTTATTTATTGGCTTATGGTGGCATTAATATTGCAAAAGTAGATGCGAGGTTTTTTTCCCCACCTTCCCCCCTTTTTCCCCCCCGTTATTTGAACATATATATATATATATATATATATATATATATATATATATATATATATATATATATACTGTAAATATTCCTGTATATTCATTTGCATGTCTTAGACAGGTCTGCAACCCTGTCTTTCACCATTATCTTTAACCTTATTAGTCGTGTATATATATATATATATATATATATATATATATACATATATATTTATATATATACATACACATGTAGTATGTATATATATATATCATACTATATGTATATATATAGTCTGTTTTATACACACATACACGTGTGTGTGTGTATATGTGTGTGTGTGTATATATATATATATATATATATATATATATATATATATATATATATAGTATAACCCAGAGGTGCGCAAAGTGGGGGGGGAGATTTTTTTGGGGGGGGGGGGGTTGGCACGGGCGGTTGCAGAGGCCCCGCGCACTTCCTCGAGGCATTAAAATTAAATGCCGGGGGATCACGTGAGGCCTCTGCAATGCTATTACTTACCTTGACTCTGCACGCGTCACTCGTGTCCATGGCAACGCGGTGTAAAATTACGCCGCGGGGTCATGTGACGTCACCCTCGTCAAATGCCGCTGCAGGTCACGTAACGCCGCATCTTGGTAAGGGGGGGGGGGCGCGAGCACCAACTGAGGGAAGGCAGGGGGGCGAGCTGCAAAAGTTTGTGCTCCCCTGGTATAACCAATAAATAATATAGCTGATATAGCAATCTGGTTGTCGCTAGAGAGAGATTATAATGGCAGTGAGAAATAGTGGCCAGAATTAATAACAGTGCAATTACTAAAAAGTAGCTGTAATAAAATAATAATAAACACTATGCCTAAACACAATAAAAGTCCAGAAACCTAGCTCTAATAGCTATGTTATAACTCAATCATTAAAGGATCCAATTCGGGCGTCCTCTGGAGCCCGGGCAGCTCTCTTCAGAGAAACAACCACCTCCTCGATAGATATCTAAACAAAACAAAAAGAAGAGAAAGCGCCCGCTCCATGTGTAAATTCGGTTTAACAATTTCATTTCCTGGACAAGATAAAAATAACAAACTCACAAACGCCCGTTTGGTAAAAGCATTGTGTGAGACAGGCTCGGGCTCCGTGGTAATCCGGTGATCAATCCGCAGCTCCAGACTTTGGACGATGACCGGGAAACTCGATAGGCTGCGCCCCTCGCAGTGTGGTCCTCCAGCAATCTGTAGTATGCAGTTGTGATTCCACTCTGTAATTCCGGTGTCTCGTCTTGGTCGCGTACCAACTTCCCTTCCGGCGTCAAGACGGATAGTGTGGCAATAACGAGAAGAAAGTACCTACGCGTTTCTTCAGCACACGGCCGATTTCATCAGGGGATAATGCTACAACTCACTCGTAATGGTTTTATAGTCCTACAGTCCAATTGGTAATGGCATAATAGATCACATGTGTTACTGATTTTAGATAATACAGTAATAGATTCTTGTATGACACACACACACACACACATATATATATATATACACACATACGTATGTTATATATATATATATATATATATATATATATATATATATACACACACACATACATATATATATTTACACACACATACATATAAAACGGTCTTCTTCGGAGAGCAGAAGATATATATATGTATATATAAATATATATATATATATATATACATATATATATATGTGTGTGTATATGTGTATATATATATTTACACACACATATACACACACATAATGTTATAGGTTAGCGGTGCGTGAACTGGGGGGCGGGAGATTTGTCTGGGGGTGCGCGGGCGGGTGCATAGGTCCCGCGCTCCTCCCCAAGGCATTTAAATGAAATGCCGGGGATCACGTGAGGCCTCTGCAACAGTAACACTGACCGGGATTCAGACACGTCTCCATGGCTACGCGGCATCAAATGACACCGCGGGGTCATGTGACGTCACTCGACCCCGGAGCGTCATTTGCCGCAGCTGGCAGGTAGGAGAGGGGGCGCAAGACCGGGGGAGGCCAGGCAGGGGGACGCAGCTTCAGAAGTTTGCGCTCCCCTGTTATAGATTACCATGCCAACAAATTGTAATAGTGCTACAGGGATCAATAAATATTACATTTAATACTTAATTATTGTGATGTTTCTAATCTACTGTGTGTTACAAATAACATTAATATCTTACAACTGAATACATTGCAATAATGTGATACCTATTTATTTGTGATTTAAAGTGTGTTACATAGTGATAAATTATCTAATAAATAAATCTTAAACTAATCCCACACAGTGACTACTTAATTCTGTGAATAAATGTGTTTTTAATGTCATTACTATGAAGGAGATGAAGATATAGTGTATATATAAATTCCTACCTGCAAACGCCGTCTCAGCCTGTCAGAATACGCGCAGAGTGACCTGTCGTGACACGTCAGGTCACTCTGTAACCGAACCCGGATCTGTGACGCATATGTACTGAGGTGGGGTTGGATCCCCCACGGTTATTTCTTGTTTAATTAATAAATAATTTACTATATTTTAATCTCTGGTGCGCATTGTGTGCATTTTTCTTCTTGTCTGCACAGTGCTTCAGATGCTGCATCTGAAAAAATGCCGGTGGATCGGGATGTGAGGTAGGGAAGTGACGTCCGCGCCGGAACGTTATTGCCACGCCTCCAAATATTCATTGCCACGCCCCCAAATCGCGCCCGAAGCATACCCTGCAAAGCCATAAAAAAGCTCAGACTTCAGCAAGTGTATTGCAGTGTGTGCGCCTTCCCTCCGTCTGAAATACTATAGACGCAGCCTTATCGACGCTTACTAAATAGGCCCGTGTCTCTCTCTCTCTCTCTGTGTCTCTGTCTCTCTCTGTGTGTCTCTGTCTCTCTCTGTGTGTCTCTCTCTGTGTCTCTGTGTCTCTGTGTGTCTCTGTGTGTCTCTGTGTGTGTCTCTGTATATCTGTCTCTCTCTGTGTGTCTCTGTGTGTGTCTCTGTCTCTCTGTCTCTCTGTGTGTCTCTGTGTGTGTCTCTGTGTCTCTCAAATCAAATCAGCTTGATTGGCATGTCAAAAGAACATTTCAGTATTGCCAAAGCGTGAGTAATAGGGGGTGTGGGACAATGATTACACGAATACTAGGGGGTACGGTATAATGGTTATACAGTACATTACTTTTGTCTCTCTCTCTCTGTGTCTCTCTCTCATTCTCTGTGTCTCTCTCATTCTCTGTCTCTCTCTCATTCTCTGTCTCTCTCTCATTCTCTGTCTCTCTCTCTCATCCCTGTATGATAGGTATGTTCCAACTCTATTTTTTGCTCTTCTTTTCCGTTTGAGAGGAGGGAGTCCCTCACCTCTTCAGCCACACACCAGGAACGCTGGATTGCTTTCAGACGCTCGGAGAGGCGGATACAGTCGTGGATTGCAGGCACTGATTTATCTGGTAAGTACCGCAAACATGCTTGAACAAGGGCCGTAGACATTTTATTTGATGGTTTAGATTATCATTGTCTGTGGTTGTTAGTTATTGGTATTAGAGTTTTTTGATGTTGTTACGAATCAAATACATTTTGAAGTAGTAATCCCCTCCGAACTGGGCATTCCTGGCCAATAATGCCCTGGCTGTAAGAGTTGAAGGGCCCAAGCAAAGCCCCCACCTCTATACACACTAACACTGCAGGGGCATCAGAGTGTCTCGTTGTCATGGCAACGGGGGGTGTCACGTGATGTAATTTGTTTAATAAATTATTTTTTAAGGTGTCCCGGTTTTTCATTTTCGAAATCTGGTCACCCTATGTATTTATGCTGCATTCAGTGTTGTAATGTGCTGTAATTGGGTTACATGGCGTACATACTGTAGTGTATATACCGTATTCAAGGTAAGTGCTGTATGTGGATTATAAAGTGTATATATGCTGCATTCAGGGTTATAAGGTCGTTTATAGAGTATATACTGTACTGCATTCACGGTTACGTGCGGCATGTGGAGTATAAGGTGTATATATGCTGCATTCAGTGTTATAATGTGCTTTAAGTGGGTTACATGGCGGGTATAGTGGATATACTGCATTCAAGGTTACGCGCCGTATTGGATTATAACGGGTATATATGCTACAGTCACTGTTATAATGTGCGGTATTTGGGTTACAGGGGTGTATACGGTACCGCAGTCGTGGTGGCGTGCTGTATTTGGATTATATGGCATACACTGCGATCATGGTTACGTGCTGGGTTCTGAATATAATGTTTATAGACCACATGCGCGGTTACATGACGGGTTTGGATTATATGGCGTATATGCTGCATGCTTGGCTTCGGGCCATTGCGTGGAGCATATGGTGTGTGTATATACTGCCTTTGGGGGTCATGTGCTGTATTGGTCCAGCGTTACATGCTACATTCAGGACGACGTGGGGTATACGGTGCGTTATGCTGCAGGCAGAGGTATAACGCGTGTAGGGGTTAATTTCACTTCCTGTTCAGCGCAGGCCATGGTAGGGCATGGGTAATCCCTCTTCCTGTTCAGCACTTGGCTCCCTCTATCGTATGGGTAATCCCTCTTCCTGTTCAGCACTTGGCTCCCTCTATCGTATGGGTAATCCCATTTCCTGTTTAATATACGCCCCTGCGGTTGTATGGGTAATCCCAGTTCCTGTTTAACACACGGCCCTGCTATTGTATGGGTAATCCCAGTTCCTGTTTAACACACGGCCCTGCTATTGTATGGGTAACCCCCCACTTCCTGTTCAGCACATGGCCCTGCTATGGACGGGTAACCCCCCACTCCCTGTTCAGCACAGGGCTGCATGCCTCTGGTTTGGTGTGGGTAATCCCACTTCCTGTTCAGCACATGGCCAGGGATGGTGCGGGTAATCCCACTCCCTGACTGGGCACGATCAGGAAAATATGCTGGTATAGCAAATATGCATGCGGGAAGGGGGTAAAGGGGCGGTTGCAAATAGCAGGCCTAACGCCCCTTCTTCGGTTAGCAGGAGGTCCCATGTATCGATGATAACATATCAATTCATGTTTCTTTCAGTCAGTTTCGGTACCTCGTGCCAGTAGCAATTCAGTTTTCATCCGGATCGGATCCGCCTCCGTCGACCCCCGATACTTCCCATACTCACAGAAAAACCCAGTAGACGGAACACATAGTTAAATCACGCAAATTGAAATCACACTCCCGCGACACTTAGCGCATCAATCAGAATGTACTTCGTAGACAAAATCATACAACTGCAGGCTGACGCGCGAAGCAAGGAAGAAGGCTGGTTCCAGAGGCAGCTGTTGATGCTCATGCACCGGCAGAGTCACCAGCAGTAGTGACACCAGCGATAAGCGCAGCGCCAGTTCTAGCAACGCTAATCGCATCAGCAGCGGCGATAGCTCCAGCTATAGCGACAGTCGTAGCGCCAGCATTGGGGGCGGCGCCAGCGGTAGCGACACCTGTAGTTCCAGCAGCGGCAGTGGCCGCGGTTCCCCCGCAGGCGGTTAACAACACACCTCTAGGGGCCGGTGGGCAGGCCGGGCAAGTGGAATCACCATCCTCCACGCTCCCCCTCCCTCAGGCGGCACCCGCCTCAGAGGAGCTAGCCAAGGATAAGAGGATGCCCGATGCGGCATATAAGGTCTCTTATACATCCAGACCTAGCTCAGTGGGCTTGCACTTGCTGAAAGAGGTGAAGGACAAGATATGGGCCGGGGAGTACGTAGATATATTATCTCTGCTTCCAGGCTACAGGGAGGCGTTGGCCGCGTCCTCAAAGACGGGGAAAGCGAAGAAGGTGGATGTGGAAAAGAGGCTTTTCCCACACACCTTTCGCAATTGGTCTAAGGCATTTGTTATCCTGGCTGGAGTAATTGGGGAGAAGGATCCCCAGGCGTGCGCCTCGCTCTTTACGTATCACGACGTGATCGAGGAAGCACACCACACGTACGGGGGAACGGGTTGGTGGACATATGACCAGTGCTTTAGGCAATCAATAAAGGCCCAAGAGGTGGTGATACCATGGAACGTCAAGGACGTCAACCTTTATTTGCAGTTTGTGTCTGGGGGCGGGGCAGATTCCTTTCGAGGGTGCGGCACCGGAGGTAGGGGGACATGGCGGAATAACGTACCAGGGACTAGCCAGTCGCTGCGCACCAACTCGGGCGTCTGTTGGCCGTTTAACCAGTCCAACTGCACGTACGACAACTGCCGTTTCCAACACATCTGCTCCTTCTGCGTCGGCAGGCCCAGGCAAAGTGTTTCAAGAAGGGCGGTCGCAGGGGGAGGGGCGCAGGGCGGACGTTTGGACGCGAGGGCAGCGACACCAATAATCGTCGCCAATTTGGCACCGTGGCTAGCAAGGTATCCCAATAGGGAAGCAGCCCAGCTACTCTTAGCTGGGTTTAAGGAGGGGTTTAGGATCCCGTTTGAATATCAAGCGGGATCTGAGTTTAGTCGGAACTTGAAATCGGTCAGGACACACGGTGACGTAGCTAGGGAAAAGGTCTGGAAGGAAGTCCAATTGGGAAGGATGGCTGGCCCCTTCGAGTCCCCTCCCTTGCCTAATCTCAGGATTTCCCCATTGGGAGTGGTCCCCAAAAAAAGAGGCTGGGGAGTATAGGTTGATACAACACCTATCCTACCCCGAGGGATCGTCGGTAAACGACGGCATTGACAGGGAGTTGTGTTCGGTGTCTTACGCGAACTTCGATCAAGCCGCAGCGCTGGTGGAAAGGATGGGAGAAGGGGCTCTAATGTCAAAAGCTGACATCAAATCGGCCTTCAGACACTTGCCAGTCCACCCCGAGTGCTTTCATTTGCTAGGCTGCATGCTCGAAGGTCAGTACTACATAGACTTATGCTTGCTTACCAATGGGAGGGTTTTCGCCAGGCGCCTCTCCGCAGCAACGGTCGGGGTGAGACGACCCAACCACTTCATCCGCATCACCGCCGAAATCCGAAAGGACTTGACGGTGTGGCTGCGTTTTTTAAAGGATTATAACGGCAGAACCTTGTGGCGAGGTCCCCCATCCAACAACACAGAGTTGCAGTTGTTTACAGACGCCTCAGGGTCAGTCGGTTTTGGGGCCTACTTCGGTGGGGCATTGTGCGGGGAGCGGTGGCCTCCCCACTGGCGGGGGGCGCCGCTCATTAAGAACTTGGCGTTCTTGGAACTATTTTTCCCTTGCTCGTCGCAGTGCGCCTGTGGGGTCACTTATTCGCAAATAAGCAAGTAATTTTTTGGACAGACAACATGGGTGTAGTGGAAGCCGTGAACAATTTCGGCTCACGCTCCCCGCCGGTGCTGTCCCTTCTGCGCTGTTTCGTACTGGCATGCTTGCAATTGAACATAGCGTTCAAGGCTCGACATGTCCCGGGGGTGGTGAATAACATTGCTGATGCCTTATCCCGGTTACAGATGGCGCTGTTTCGGAGACTGGCCCCCGAGGCGGACCTAATCGGCAGTCCATGCCCTGCAGACCTTTGGGTGCTGGCGACGACCCAGTGACCTCGTTGGTACGATCATCGCTGGCTCCGGGTACGTGGCGGGCCTATTCGGCAGCGTGGCGCGATTATCAAAGTCTGGCAGGGGAATTGGGTCTCGACGTATTGGGAGTCGGGACCTTGCTATCATTTGTCCTAAACTTAAGGGCAAGGGTTTTAGCGGGAGGATCCATAGGGAAAAAAGTGACAGGAGTCTCCTTCTTTTTGCAGCTAGAGGGCAAGGGGGACCCAACGAAGGCATTTATCATCAAAAGGGTCCTAGCGGGGTTAACAAAGGGGACGGCGACAAATGACAGCAGAAGGCCAGTGACACCAGCGATATTAGAAGGTTTAATGCAGGCCACAGACAGAGTGTGCCTATCGGGGTTCGAGGCGAAACTTTTCCGGCTGACGTTTGCATTGGCTTTCTTCGCAGCACTGCGAGCCGGGGAGTTGGTGTGCGCGTCGCGCAAGGGCGAGGGAGGGATGCAGTTTGAGGACATAGTCTTAGGGGAAGGGTGGGTCAAACTACACGTGAAAAGGTCAAAAACAGACCAGCGGGGAAGGGGAGCGTGGATATCTTTGCTAGGGCTACCAGGGACCAAATTTTGCCCAGTGAGCACGCTCAGGGAATACTTGGCATGCAGGCCAGACGGTCAGGGTCCCCTGCTCCTT
Source organism: Ascaphus truei (assembly GCF_040206685.1). Taxonomy (NCBI): domain Eukaryota; kingdom Metazoa; phylum Chordata; class Amphibia; order Anura; family Ascaphidae; genus Ascaphus; species Ascaphus truei. The sequence continues at coordinate 29,031 of NW_027455283.1, forward strand.
CACGCAGACGGGGTACCGTTATCTAGATTCCAGTACCTGCGGGTTTACCGCATGTGCCTAAGACACCAGGGCCTCGAAGAGGCACAATACGGGACACATTCGTTCCGGATTGGGGCGGCAACGGAGGCATCACGCGCGGGGCTGTCCGTAGCTGCGATACAAAAGATAGGGCTAAAAAAAGATATACCCTATAACTCAGCGCAAAAAAATATATAAAGTGTAAATACAATATGTGAATAATAAGCTTACTGCTAAGTGAAAGCTGCCACGGGGTCTCTGCCAAACAAATTCCTCACAAACTCATTACAGACAATTATACAAAAAATGCAATGACCCGGCGCTTCAGGCTACAACAATACCCCAGTCCAATGATTAGTCCATATGGATATGGAAAGTTCTTTTCAATATTCCAGCTGATGGAGCGATGGTGATCCAATTGCTGGCTGCTGGTTCCGAACTCCTCCTAGTATGTAATGGACAAAAAGGAAAAGACCATTGCGCAGCCACAAGAATCCATAAATAACTCCACAACAGATTAAAGTAATGAACTTACAGACTTGCTGTGTTATTGTTCCTTTGAGACAATCTGTGCTTTTAACCTCTTCTCTTCCAGATATCACGAATCCCACGTGTTGTATGTCTATCCTCCAGGTTTTCTGTCTGTTCGCAGCATTACCACTTGGTCATAGTTCCCATGTGTTCCCAGAAAGGAAATAACATGAAAGATGATGGTGCAGATTGATAAAAATTTATTACAATAAAAATAAAAAACAGCCAAGGGCTTACTCACATAAACCAGGCTGTGTAAAAACAGCTGACAACGTGCCGTCCGCAGCTTGATACAATCAGGTAGGCAGGCTTCTGGGAGGATAGTGCTATTGTTGTTTGCAAACCCTGAAGTGGCGTCTAACTCTCAGTAGTTACTCTGCGAGATTCGCCCCCTCTATTTGCTATAGCTTCCTCTATCTCAGCTTGAGGTGGCCAGCACTGCAGAATGTGCTCTGCTCACCTCTTTGGGTAACTGCCGTCAGCCCGCGCTACGCCTCGTGATGTCACACTCTGGCGTCTCTCCTGATCTCTATGCTCCTGCTTCTGAAGACCGTGTCAGTTCTAGCTCCTCCCTCTCCATACGCGTTTCGTGACGCAATGTGGTCACTTCATCAGTGGATGAGGGGGGAGTTGCTACCTACCACGTTGAGGAAGTATTTAGAACACAAAAGGATCCCTAGGGGGTTACGTAATGTTAAAGCACCCACCTTAGACACGGATGATGAAAGCTTTATGACTGAGTGGAACTTTTTATTAGACACATGCTCTGTAGGGTTAATGCAACTACTTATCAAACATAGAAGCACCATTCTAGATAAGATAGATGGGGAGGTCAATAATATTAAAAACCAATTAGAACCTTTTATGGCCATGACAGAATATATAATTCTGGAGGACAAAATTATTCAAAAAATGGCTAAATTAGGTAAAGAAGTAAAAATAATTAAACAGAAAAAATTTCTGAGACATAATAAGGACTATGATGAAGGAAAAGAGAGGAATTGGAAAAGAGACAAAAGTGTTTCAACTACTGATAATATTGACTCTAAGGTAGAACCGAATCCAGAATCTACCCCCAAGCCCGAAACTTTACTTACAAAGAAAGGGGCCATAAATAAATCCAATATCACTACCCCGGGACGAGTAGAACCTAGTACTAGAACAGATAAATTACAGGGAACTAAAAATAGTAAAAAATCTAACTCTAAACAGGAGTGGTCGAGGTTAGAGCGTAAGGGGGAAGAAAGGGATTATGATCATAGGGAGTATAGAGAAAGATCACCCCTACATAGATTAAATGATAGGGACCAAACCTATAGGGGTTACAGAGAAAGATCACCCATTTTAAGATCGAATGAGAGACCCAAAGAGAACCATAGGGGTCCTACCCATTTTTTAGAGTATCGCAGGGACCACGAACCAGTGAAAGAACAGTGGAGAGAAAAAGGAATTGCATCAATGAAACAAGGTATATTAGAAAGAAAGCGGTCCAGAGCGGACGATATAGAGGAAAGAGGGGAGGGACACGAAAGAGAAAGAAAAAGACAAGACCCAGGAAAACACTGGTAGAACATAAAAGTAATATTAGTTCGAACCAACTTACCCAGGCTGAAACTACAGTTTTAGAGAAAGGCCTAAATTTTGCCCCAGTACGTGGCCCAAACCCCTTTGAACTCTATGTAGATGTCCATAAATTCATCAGGAAGCTTACACTAAAGAAATATTTCCTGAGGGACCCTGTTAGTAGAACTTTAAACACAGGAAACCAAGTCCCTAAAGAAAAAATAGAAAATCCCATAACACCCTTTAAAAATAAAAGTACATTTTAACCCAGAGCCATAAAAGGGAATTATATTGATACTTTTACAGATATGGTGATTAGTGATCTTGAAAAAACTGGGAGTAACTTTAAGGGTAAAAAATACAACCTAACCAAAGAAGAAAAGGAGGCTGTAAAATCTTTAACTGAGAATAAGGACATTGTTATAAAAACAGCGGACAAGGGGGGGGGGGGGGGGTCTGGTTGTTATGGACACCAGCTTCTATAGAGAGGAGTCCAGTAGAATTTTAGGTGACAATTCCACCTATGATAGGCTTTTGAGTAACCCTACAGAGACATTCAAAAAGGAATTAACTACTATCATGGAAAGAGGATTTGAAGATGAAGTAATAACAAAAAAGGAATTAGAATACCTAATAGTTAAAAATCCTAAAGTACCAATATTCTACTTCATCCCTAAACTACATAAGAACCCAACCAGACCCCCCGGCCGCCCAATAATATCAGGCATAAGTTCGCTTACATCTAATCTGAGCAAATTCTTAGATCATCTGTTACAGAAATATGTCCAGAAAACTCCTTCTTATCTAAGAGATACGTCCCATGTACTACAACTAATTCAAGATGTTGAATGGGATGAGCAATTAATATGGGTAACATGTGACGTGGTGTCTTTATACACCTCCATCAAACACGTGGATGGTTTAAAGGCAGTCCAGCAGACACTTGAGGGAGATATGAATGTTGGAGATAATTTGAAACCATTTATATTAAGTGGGATACAATATATACTAACCCACAATTATTTTAATTATGATGGAGATTACTTCCTCCAGACATGCGGCACCGCAATGGGCACCCGGTTTGCACCTAGCTACGCGAACCTATTTATGGATATGTGGGAGCGTGGCTACATATGGAACAACAACCCATATGGTGCAAACCTGGTGCTCTGGAAGAGATTTATCGACGATGTGCTGTGTGTCTGGAGGGGGACGATAGATGATCTAGAATTGTTTAAAGTATATTTGAATAATAATCCTTTTAATATAAAATTCACATTTACCTGCAGTAGTGTAAGTATCAATTTCTTAGACTTAACCCTGTATGTAGAAAACAATCAGATACAAACAAAAACATACCATAAGGAGGTGGATGCTAATACGTATCTTTTGGCTTCTAGCCACCGCCATCCAAAACGGATACAAAATATCCCACAGGGACAAGCCCTAAGAATAAAAAGAAACTGCTCACAGAAGGATGTTTGCACAAACCAATTGAACTCCCTTAGAGAAAAATTTCTTGAGCGAGACTACAGCAGGGAAAGGGTTAATAAAGCTATCTGTGCAGTTAAAGATATAGATAGGTCTAGTCTTATCAACCCTAATAATGTTAATGATAACCCTAAGAATTTATCCCCTTTATCACCAAATTCAATAGTATGGCCCCAGAAATAAAGAAAATTATAAATAAGCATTGGGGGATCCTCCGTAGAGACCCAATATTGAATACATTCCTGCCAGAACACCCACAAATTGTTTATAAACGTGCTGACAACTTGAAAAGTAAACTATCACCTAGTTGTCCCCTCAGTGGGCCTAAAATAAGTAGCACCATGTGGTTATCTAACCTGAAAGGTTTCTTTACATGCAACAAATGCATAGGTTGTTCTTTCAGTGTTAAAGGCAGTACATTTCAATCAAATGTAACAGGTAAAAGTTATAATGTAAACACTTTTATAAACTGTAAGAGTATGTACTGCGTATACTTATTAGAGTGCCCATGCGGGTTGCAGTACGTGGGGAGAACAGGGTGGAAACTCCAACGTAGACTGGCAGAGCATGTATCTACTATATATTTCTGAAAGTGTCCTATGTGTCCGGGTCTGTATGTGTCTCCCTGTGCCCCTCCCCGTGTTCCTAGCGGCAATCTCATTGGACCTTGGGCCAGGCCAATGAGATTGCTCCCACATCACTATACACACACACACACATCACTATACACACACACACACACACACACATCACTATACACACACACACACACACATCACTATACACACACACACACACACACACATCACTATACACACACACACACACATCACTATCACTGTATTTGGATTATATGGCATACACTGCGATCATGGTTACGTGCTGGGTTCTGAATATAATGTTTATAGACCACATGCGCGGTTACATGACGGGTTTGGATTATATGGCGTATATGCTGCATGCTTGGCTTCGGGCCATTGCGTGGAGCATATGGTGTGTGTATATACTGCCTTTGGGGGTCATGTGCTGTATTGGTCCAGCGTTACATGCTACATTCAGGACGACGTGGGGTATACGGTGCGTTATGCTGCAGGCAGAGGTATAACGCGTGTAGGGGTTAATTTCACTTCCTGTTCAGCGCAGGCCATGGTAGGGCATGGGTAATCCCTCTTCCTGTTCAGCACTTGGCTCCCTCTATCGTATGGGTAATCCCTCTTCCTGTTCAGCACTTGGCTCCCTCTATCGTATGGGTAATCCCATTTCCTGTTTAATATACGCCCCTGCGGTTGTATGGGTAATCCCAGTTCCTGTTTAACACACGGCCCTGCTATTGTATGGGTAATCCCAGTTCCTGTTTAACACACGGCCCTGCTATTGTATGGGTAACCCCCCACTTCCTGTTCAGCACATGGCCCTGCTATGGACGGGTAACCCCCCACTCCCTGTTCAGCACAGGGCTGCATGCCTCTGGTTTGGTGTGGGTAATCCCACTTCCTGTTCAGCACATGGCCAGGGATGGTGCGGGTAATCCCACTCCCTGACTGGGCACGATCAGGAAAATATGCTGGTATAGCAAATATGCATGCGGGAAGGGGGTAAAGGGGCGGTTGCAAATAGCAGGCCTAACGCCCCTTCTTCGGTTAGCAGGAGGTCCCATGTATCGATGATAACATATCAATTCATGTTTCTTTCAGTCAGTTTCGGTACCTCGTGCCAGTAGCAATTCAGTTTTCATCCGGATCGGATCCGCCTCCGTCGACCCCCGATACTTCCCATACTCACAGAAAAACCCAGTAGACGGAACACATAGTTAAATCACGCAAATTGAAATCACACTCCCGCGACACTTAGCGCATCAATCAGAATGTACTTCGTAGACAAAATCATACAACTGCAGGCTGACGCGCGAAGCAAGGAAGAAGGCTGGTTCCAGAGGCAGCTGTTGATGCTCATGCACCGGCAGAGTCACCAGCAGTAGTGACACCAGCGATAAGCGCAGCGCCAGTTCTAGCAACGCTAATCGCATCAGCAGCGGCGATAGCTCCAGCTATAGCGACAGTCGTAGCGCCAGCATTGGGGGCGGCGCCAGCGGTAGCGACACCTGTAGTTCCAGCAGCGGCAGTGGCCGCGGTTCCCCCGCAGGCGGTTAACAACACACCTCTAGGGGCCGGTGGGCAGGCCGGGCAAGTGGAATCACCATCCTCCACGCTCCCCCTCCCTCAGGCGGCACCCGCCTCAGAGGAGCTAGCCAAGGATAAGAGGATGCCCGATGCGGCATATAAGGTCTCTTATACATCCAGACCTAGCTCAGTGGGCTTGCACTTGCTGAAAGAGGTGAAGGACAAGATATGGGCCGGGGAGTACGTAGATATATTATCTCTGCTTCCAGGCTACAGGGAGGCGTTGGCCGCGTCCTCAAAGACGGGGAAAGCGAAGAAGGTGGATGTGGAAAAGAGGCTTTTCCCACACACCTTTCGCAATTGGTCTAAGGCATTTGTTATCCTGGCTGGAGTAATTGGGGAGAAGGATCCCCAGGCGTGCGCCTCGCTCTTTACGTATCACGACGTGATCGAGGAAGCACACCACACGTACGGGGGAACGGGTTGGTGGACATATGACCAGTGCTTTAGGCAATCAATAAAGGCCCAAGAGGTGGTGATACCATGGAACGTCAAGGACGTCAACCTTTATTTGCAGTTTGTGTCTGGGGGCGGGGCAGATTCCTTTCGAGGGTGCGGCACCGGAGGTAGGGGGACATGGCGGAATAACGTACCAGGGACTAGCCAGTCGCTGCGCACCAACTCGGGCGTCTGTTGGCCGTTTAACCAGTCCAACTGCACGTACGACAACTGCCGTTTCCAACACATCTGCTCCTTCTGCGTCGGCAGGCCCAGGCAAAGTGTTTCAAGAAGGGCGGTCGCAGGGGGAGGGGCGCAGGGCGGACGTTTGGACGCGAGGGCAGCGACACCAATAATCGTCGCCAATTTGGCACCGTGGCTAGCAAGGTATCCCAATAGGGAAGCAGCCCAGCTACTCTTAGCTGGGTTTAAGGAGGGGTTTAGGATCCCGTTTGAATATCAAGCGGGATCTGAGTTTAGTCGGAACTTGAAATCGGTCAGGACACACGGTGACGTAGCTAGGGAAAAGGTCTGGAAGGAAGTCCAATTGGGAAGGATGGCTGGCCCCTTCGAGTCCCCTCCCTTGCCTAATCTCAGGATTTCCCCATTGGGAGTGGTCCCCAAAAAAAGAGGCTGGGGAGTATAGGTTGATACAACACCTATCCTACCCCGAGGGATCGTCGGTAAACGACGGCATTGACAGGGAGTTGTGTTCGGTGTCTTACGCGAACTTCGATCAAGCCGCAGCGCTGGTGGAAAGGATGGGAGAAGGGGCTCTAATGTCAAAAGCTGACATCAAATCGGCCTTCAGACACTTGCCAGTCCACCCCGAGTGCTTTCATTTGCTAGGCTGCATGCTCGAAGGTCAGTACTACATAGACTTATGCTTGCTTACCAATGGGAGGGTTTTCGCCAGGCGCCTCTCCGCAGCAACGGTCGGGGTGAGACGACCCAACCACTTCATCCGCATCACCGCCGAAATCCGAAAGGACTTGACGGTGTGGCTGCGTTTTTTAAAGGATTATAACGGCAGAACCTTGTGGCGAGGTCCCCCATCCAACAACACAGAGTTGCAGTTGTTTACAGACGCCTCAGGGTCAGTCGGTTTTGGGGCCTACTTCGGTGGGGCATTGTGCGGGGAGCGGTGGCCTCCCCACTGGCGGGGGGCGCCGCTCATTAAGAACTTGGCGTTCTTGGAACTATTTTTCCCTTGCTCGTCGCAGTGCGCCTGTGGGGTCACTTATTCGCAAATAAGCAAGTAATTTTTTGGACAGACAACATGGGTGTAGTGGAAGCCGTGAACAATTTCGGCTCACGCTCCCCGCCGGTGCTGTCCCTTCTGCGCTGTTTCGTACTGGCATGCTTGCAATTGAACATAGCGTTCAAGGCTCGACATGTCCCGGGGGTGGTGAATAACATTGCTGATGCCTTATCCCGGTTACAGATGGCGCTGTTTCGGAGACTGGCCCCCGAGGCGGACCTAATCGGCAGTCCATGCCCTGCAGACCTTTGGGTGCTGGCGACGACCCAGTGACCTCGTTGGTACGATCATCGCTGGCTCCGGGTACGTGGCGGGCCTATTCGGCAGCGTGGCGCGATTATCAAAGTCTGGCAGGGGAATTGGGTCTCGACGTATTGGGAGTCGGGACCTTGCTATCATTTGTCCTAAACTTAAGGGCAAGGGTTTTAGCGGGAGGATCCATAGGGAAAAAAGTGACAGGAGTCTCCTTCTTTTTGCAGCTAGAGGGCAAGGGGGACCCAACGAAGGCATTTATCATCAAAAGGGTCCTAGCGGGGTTAACAAAGGGGACGGCGACAAATGACAGCAGAAGGCCAGTGACACCAGCGATATTAGAAGGTTTAATGCAGGCCACAGACAGAGTGTGCCTATCGGGGTTCGAGGCGAAACTTTTCCGGCTGACGTTTGCATTGGCTTTCTTCGCAGCACTGCGAGCCGGGGAGTTGGTGTGCGCGTCGCGCAAGGGCGAGGGAGGGATGCAGTTTGAGGACATAGTCTTAGGGGAAGGGTGGGTCAAACTACAACGTGAAAAGGTCAAAAACAGACCAGCGGGGAAGGGGAGCGTGGATATCTTTGCTAGGGCTACCAGGGACCAAATTTTGCCAGTGAGCACGCTCAGGGAATACTTGGCATGCAGGCCAGACGGTCAGGGTCCCCTGCTCCTTCACGCAGACGGGGTACCGTTATCTAGATTCCAGTACCTGCGGGTTTACCGCATGTGCCTAAGACACCAGGGCCTCGAAGAGGCACAATACGGGACACATTCGTTCCGGATTGGGGCGGCAACGGAGGCATCACGCGCGGGGCTGTCCGTAGCTGCGATACAAAAGATAGGGCTAAAAAAAGATATACCCTATAACTCAGCGCAAAAAAATATATAAAGTGTAAATACAATATGTGAATAATAAGCTTACTGCTAAGTGAAAGCTGCCACGGGGTCTCTGCCAAACAAATTCCTCACAAACTCATTACAGACAATTATACAAAAAATGCAATGACCCGGCGCTTCAGGCTACAACAATACCCCAGTCCAATGATTAGTCCATATGGATATGGAAAGTTCTTTTCAATATTCCAGCTGATGGAGCGATGGTGATCCAATTGCTGGCTGCTGGTTCCGAACTCCTCCTAGTATGTAATGGACAAAAAGGAAAAGACCATTGCGCAGCCACAAGAATCCATAAATAACTCCACAACAGATTAAAGTAATGAACTTACAGACTTGCTGTGTTATTGTTCCTTTGAGACAATCTGTGCTTTTAACCTCTTCTCTTCCAGATATCACGAATCCCACGTGTTGTATGTCTATCCTCCAGGTTTTCTGTCTGTTCGCAGCATTACCACTTGGTCATAGTTCCCATGTGTTCCCAGAAAGGAAATAACATGAAAGATGATGGTGCAGATTGATAAAAATTTATTACAATAAAAATAAAAAACAGCCAAGGGCTTACTCACATAAACCAGGCTGTGTAAAAACAGCTGACAACGTGCCGTCCGCAGCTTGATACAATCAGGTAGGCAGGCTTCTGGGAGGATAGTGCTATTGTTGTTTGCAAACCCTGAAGTGGCGTCTAACTCTCAGTAGTTACTCTGCGAGATTCGCCCCCTCTATTTGCTATAGCTTCCTCTATCTCAGCTTGAGGTGGCCAGCACTGCAGAATGTGCTCTGCTCACCTCTTTGGGTAACTGCCGTCAGCCCGCGCTACGCCTCGTGATGTCACACTCTGGCGTCTCTCCTGATCTCTATGCTCCTGCTTCTGAAGACCGTGTCAGTTCTAGCTCCTCCCTCTCCATACGCGTTTCGTGACGCAATGTGGTCACTTCATCAGTGGATGAGGGGGGAGTTGCTACCTACCACGTTGAGGAAGTATTTAGAACACAAAAGGATCCCTAGGGGGTTACGTAATGTTAAAGCACCCACCTTAGACACGGATGATGAAAGCTTTATGACTGAGTGGAACTTTTTATTAGACACATGCTCTGTAGGGTTAATGCAACTACTTATCAAACATAGAAGCACCATTCTAGATAAGATAGATGGGGAGGTCAATAATATTAAAAACCAATTAGAACCTTTTATGGCCATGACAGAATATATAATTCTGGAGGACAAAATTATTCAAAAAATGGCTAAATTAGGTAAAGAAGTAAAAATAATTAAACAGAAAAAATTTCTGAGACATAATAAGGACTATGATGAAGGAAAAGAGAGGAATTGGAAAAGAGACAAAAGTGTTTCAACTACTGATAATATTGACTCTAAGGTAGAACCGAATCCAGAATCTACCCCCAAGCCCGAAACTTTACTTACAAAGAAAGGGGCCATAAATAAATCCAATATCACTACCCCGGGACGAGTAGAACCTAGTACTAGAACAGATAAATTACAGGGAACTAAAAATAGTAAAAAATCTAACTCTAAACAGGAGTGGTCGAGGTTAGAGCGTAAGGGGGAAGAAAGGGATTATGATCATAGGGAGTATAGAGAAAGATCACCCCTACATAGATTAAATGATAGGGACCAAACCTATAGGGGTTACAGAGAAAGATCACCCATTTTAAGATCGAATGAGAGACCCAAAGAGAACCATAGGGGTCCTACCCATTTTTTAGAGTATCGCAGGGACCACGAACCAGTGAAAGAACAGTGGAGAGAAAAAGGAATTGCATCAATGAAACAAGGTATATTAGAAAGAAAGCGGTCCAGAGCGGACGATATAGAGGAAAGAGGGGAGGGACACGAAAGAGAAAGAAAAAGACAAGACCCAGGAAAACACTGGTAGAACATAAAAGTAATATTAGTTCGAACCAACTTACCCAGGCTGAAACTACAGTTTTAGAGAAAGGCCTAAATTTTGCCCCAGTACGTGGCCCAAACCCCTTTGAACTCTATGTAGATGTCCATAAATTCATCAGGAAGCTTACACTAAAGAAATATTTCCTGAGGGACCCTGTTAGTAGAACTTTAAACACAGGAAACCAAGTCCCTAAAGAAAAAATAGAAAATCCCATAACACCCTTTAAAAATAAAAGTACATTTTAACCCAGAGCCATAAAAGGGAATTATATTGATACTTTTACAGATATGGTGATTAGTGATCTTGAAAAAACTGGGAGTAACTTTAAGGGTAAAAAATACAACCTAACCAAAGAAGAAAAGGAGGCTGTAAAATCTTTAACTGAGAATAAGGACATTGTTATAAAAACAGCGGACAAGGGGGGGGGGGGGGGGTCTGGTTGTTATGGACACCAGCTTCTATAGAGAGGAGTCCAGTAGAATTTTAGGTGACAATTCCACCTATGATAGGCTTTTGAGTAACCCTACAGAGACATTCAAAAAGGAATTAACTACTATCATGGAAAGAGGATTTGAAGATGAAGTAATAACAAAAAAGGAATTAGAATACCTAATAGTTAAAAATCCTAAAGTACCAATATTCTACTTCATCCCTAAACTACATAAGAACCCAACCAGACCCCCCGGCCGCCCAATAATATCAGGCATAAGTTCGCTTACATCTAATCTGAG
>NW_027455284.1:0-12500 GCF_040206685.1 Ascaphus truei
CTATTTTTGTTCTTACAAACACAACCTGAATGGAGTAAGATCTCCTGAGAAACAGAAGAGACAATTCCGACTCATTATTTTCTTCTTAATTCACACATGAAAACAACTGCATTGCTATGCAGCACCCTAAAGGATTTGAGAACATTTGTAGCAAACAAAACATTTCTGGTGTTATGGGTCTCGGCTACATTTCTCAGGCGCTACATTGAGAAATGGTCTAGTACATTTTGTCGTGGCTGTCCATCTGCACTTCGCCACTACTCACCCCGTTGCCGGGATGCTCAGCCGCCGGCCGCTTTGCCACTAAGGTATGTCCCGACATGTAACCCTTACCCTAAAAAAACCCAAACCAACGCTACCTCTACCATAAAAACTTGAACCCCTACCCTTAATCCACTTTACCCTAAACTCTTACCCCAAACCCCCTACCATAAACCCCCTAACTAAGCCCTTACCCTAAAACTCCTTACATTAACCCCCTACCCTAACCGCTAAAGCCCCTTTAAATTAACCCCCTACCCCAACTAGTAAAACTCAACTTAGAAGCGGCTGGCAGCAAAGGTTCCAGTGGCAGATCGGCCGCAGAGGGACCCTCCGCCGCAGCCAAACGATGGCAGTCATTTGATGTTATCGTCTGATAAATTGTGTTCCCTTGTTTTTTTTTTAAATGTTTAAATCATTATAGTTGACTTAGTTTCTAATATAACTTGGTTCTCTCCCTTTTGTAAGGTCTTCTGGTTCATTTTTGTTCCGTTATATTGATAAAGTTGGCAGAGTTATTCTTGGTCGTTATGTTTCATGACTATGCCAATTTTAATCTGCTGATAAGATGCCTATTGCAGTATTATGTGCTTCCTTGGTTCAGTCTTGGCTGTCCAGGTAAGAGGCATGATGTGTCGTGGGTGCTTTCCCTGTTTTTTTTGTCTCGTGCCGGTCACAAAGTTGGCATGGTTACTCTACTCCTGTGTTTCGGCTTCCTACCATTTCTTCTACCAGGACAACGATCAGAAGCACACCACGTCAACAGCGCATATCCTTGAGCGCGGTATCAACTGGGTGAAGACGCCAGCGGAGTAAGTGCAGTAGACCGTGTCCCATTTTTGTTCCCCACTGTTTTTACTGTGTACAGTATCTTTTAAACTAATTGTCCTTTTTTTCCAATGACAGATCGCCAGACTTCAATCCGATCGAAATGGTCTGGCATCAACTGAAGGACCATATTCGGAAAGTGGCGAAACCCTCCAAAAAGGACGAGTTGTTGAAAGGCATAATGAGTTTTTGGAATGATGTACTCACCGTGGAACGCTGCAATAAATATATAGACCATATTGCCACTGTGTTGCCCATTGTGATCGCGCGTAATCGGCAAGCATTAGGAAAGTAGTACTGTGCTGTAGTATTGTAAGTACAGTATGATACAGGTAAGTATGGCACAGATTTTTTCTTTCCCAATAGTCAGAGTATACAGTAGTTACAGTTTTTTCTTTACAGAGAGCAGCACCAGCCATCTACAGTACATAGTATTTAACAGTAGTCAGAGTATACAGTAGTTCCAGTATACAGTAGACTAGTTTGACAGTACTACGGTAACCGCCTACTACTGCACCGACACACTTTATTCGAGCAAATACCCAGTATATACCTGGCAGATACCTGGAATGCGCCGCTCCTCACCTCTGACAAGCCCCGTTGCATTTGCCTTCCCAGCCTGGGTTCATGCCTGGCTGACGGGCGGCTGATCTGTTAAATGATAATGATTAGGATTTAATAGGCTGCAATGCTTCGCGTGTCTACCAGATGGCATAAATTCATGAATTGTAATGCAGTATATATATATATATATATATATATATATATATATATATATATATATATATATACTGTGCAGTATTGCAGCCAGCGGGAATAAAATGCTTCAATCCCTGCCTGGAAAATAACCCAATGCACTCGGGCAGAAAACAGTCACAAACCTCAATACACCCGGGTATACCCGAATTCGTGGGACTAGCCGAGCTCGAATAAAGTGTGTCACCAGTGTAACTGCTCAGCTCAAGCAGCACCAGCCATGTACAGTACAGTACATCACACAATGCCATAATACAGTACGCACATAACTGCACTAATTTTTTGTTTTCTTGTCGTTTCAGGAAAAACGGTGGCCTGGTGGGAGGTGGGGTGTTGTGTCCAGTCTACTCTGCTTGTACAGTCAAATATACAGTATATAAACAGCAGTAATGATGTACACAAAACCTCTCCTCTCTCAATGAACTACTGTACTGTTCACAGAGGGAGGAACAAGATACAGACGGAAAAAATAATATTTATATATATATTTATTATACATTACAGTATATATTATTAAATAATATTCTTATAAATGTGCATTATTCATGTTTAAAAATGTTTATTCATGTTTTAAAATGTTTTCAAAATGTTTATCCAATTTCAATCTGCCAGAAGAACTTAATAAAGACAGCATTATGTATTATTCATGATTATTTTTATTTTTGTATTTTTTGGTTCCTGGTAAAATAAAATGAATATTTATTCACATTCCTGCTAATCATAATCATTGACAACAACCACACACACCCCCCCCCCCACCCCTTCAGTACACCAATGAATAAGAATGAATGACAAAACAACATTAATCAGTCAATGGTTTTTTTAACTCTCAATTCTCACTATGCTGTGCAAATCAGATTTACATTTCAAAATCGAGAAGGGATTTTCCAAAGCGTTACCGTAAACTACAGTAAGCCTCAAAGGGTTGGAGGGCGGGGGGGTGAGTCATGTGCATTAATCAGCTAGCTCCCATGTCTAAAAGGATTAGACAACACGCAGGCAGTGTGAGGCTTTGAAGCTCGGCTATGGACGGATAAAGAACACAATGACTAACTAACTTCAGGAAATTAATGACTCTGTTGAGAGAGGGGGTTAGGTGACTCATGCGCAGTAAGCAGCAAACTTCCATCTCTGAAAGGATTAGAGTACACGCAGGCGCAATGAGCAGAGTCGATAAGAGTTTGTGTGTGCGTGGGGGAGGGATGAAGAATTAGTCGTGCAGCAGTTCAAAGAAATAACATACAGTACAGTACTGTACTGTAGAGTACAGTAATTTCAAAAGGCAGTTCATCATAATACTGTAATTTGATCCCTACACCCTCCAAATACAGTACATAAAAAGCACAGACATCAACCATGTGCAGGCAAACGCACAGATTAAATATCGTAATATCAAGATTGTTTTTGCAGGCGTGTGGATAAAATAACAGTTAAGAGTTACAGGCGCATGAGCAGGAATAAACTACAGTAGCTCCCATCCGAAAGAGGATTACACACAGGCGCATACTGTAGAGAGGTGATGCTCTGTGCAAATCAAATTCGAGAAGGGATTTTCCAAAGCGTTGCCGTAAACAAAGCCTCTAAATTCCCATCTCAAAGAGAATTACACGCAGGCGTAAGGATTAAGAACACAATGGCAAGAATCAGAAAATGAACGACTCTGTGGAGAGGGGGGGGGGGTTGGGTGACTCATGCGCAGTAAGCAGCTAGGTCCCATCTCAAAGAGAATTTCAAAAGGCAGTTCATCATAATAATACACCCCCAAATACAGTATGTAAAAAGCACACAAATCAACCATGTGTAGTCAAACACACAGTGTCGCAGTCAAAAGCTACAGCACAGATTGAATATCGTAATACAGTAAGATGGTTTTGGCAGGCTTGTGGAGAAAAAAAATCTTTTGGTTTGTGGAGAAAAAAAAAATTACAATAACAACACACGTTCAAAGGAATGGTGTGGGAGGGATGTACTGCATTGCACAGAAGATGACACTGTTACAGTACTGTACACGCCTATGCGTGTAATTGTAAATTGTCTCGACAATTTTCAAATGAGACAGACTGTACAACAGCACAGCACTGCAAATGCATGTATACTTTAAATATGCTAATTTACAATTACTGCGCGCGCACACACAGACTGTGTACTGACGTAGGCTGAACCACAAAGGTATTAGACTTCCAAGACAACAGCTCGCAAATGCCCCCCTGAGTTTTTACACGGCATTGCAGTATTGCAGACAGCGAGAATAAAATGCTAATATCACGAGTGCGAAAATAACGCAGTTCACTCCGTGCAAAAACGACAAAAAAACGCACCTAACCGGGATAATCGGAAAGCCGCAGATCTAGCCGCCTTAGACTCAGATCGGCCGCCACTGTACTGTTTGGACATTTACAAGAGAAGGAGGTTTTGTGCAGAGTGCTGCAGTTCTGAATAGAGGAGCAGAGGAGTGAAGATTCCCGTTCGTTTGCCAGCCCCGTTGAAGGTTCCGTCTATCTGTGACGACACATCCGGTGACGTCACTACCGGTCCCGTACTTCCGGTTCCGGGAACCGCAACTCACGGAGGAACACGCCGGTGAATCTCTCTCTACACGTGGAGGACAGAACTTACCAGCCTGGTTGGCGCCCATTGCTCTTAACCTTCTGCCGTCTTGTGAGTTATACTCTTTTTTTACTCAACCGGATCGGCATCTCTTGCTATTGTTGTCCAACATTTTATATATTTTATAGTTATATTAAACTAACTTTTATTTTCAGCTTTGCTTTTGTGTGTGTTAGTCTTGTTTGTGTTGTTTTGTAGGTCCTGTGAGTTCATTTCTGTATGAATTATCATAGCTGTGTTGCACTAAATTCTGTTTTTTCGTTTTATGTTCCACTCCCCATGAATGAAGTACCATTCGGTCACTCCAAGACTGAGGAATTGATGACTACCATTCTGGAACTTGAAATATTTCCACTGCATTTCCAGGACCCCACCTCATTGGACATATTAGGCGCCGGTATCTCTCTTTGTTTTTCCTATGTTCTGATTGTACTATCAGATTTCCATCAGGCTGCCTAGCTTCCCATAAGGGCTCACCCCCATATAGGGTTCATTGACTGTCACCTATTTTTCATTAGCGCTATTCTACATCACCTTTTTTCTTGTTATGCGTCTGCAAGGGGCCAAGCTTTATGTATCATGTGTTCAGAAAATCCACAGTGCTATTCATATGCTTCTTAAAGCAAGTGTGTCTTAAGTTGGGTCTTAAAGGTGGATAGAGAGGGTGCTAGTCGGGTACTCAGGGGAAGGGCATTCCAGAGGTGTGGGGCAGTCCGTGAAAAAGGTTTAAGGCGGGAGAGGGCTTTAGATACAAAGGGGGTAGAAAGAAGACATCATTGAGAAGAACGCAAGAGTCTGGATGGTGCATAACGAGAAATTAGGGCTAAGATGTAAGGAGGGGCAGAAGAGTGTAAAGCTTTAAAAGTGAGGAGAATGGAGTGTGAGATGCGGGATTTGATCGGAAGCCAGGAGAGGGATTTCATGAGGGGAGATGCTGAGACAGATCTCGGAAAGAGTAGAGTGATTCTGGCAGCAGCGTTTAGGATAGATTGTAGGGGAGACAGGTGAGAGGCAGGAAGGCCGGACAGCAGGAGGTTACTGTAATCAAGACGGGAGAGAATGAGGGCCTGAGTCAGAGTTTTAGCAGTCGAGCAACAGAGGAAAGGGCGTATCTTAGTTATATTGCGGATGAAAAAGTGACAGGTTTTAGAAATGTTTTGAATGTGAGGGGCGAATGTGAGAGAGTAGTCGAGTGTGACCCCTAGGCAGCGTGCTTGGGCTACTGGGTGAATGATCGTAGTTCCAACAGTAATGTGGAAGGAGGTACTAGGGCCAGGTTTGGGAGGAAGTATGAGGAGCTCTGTTTTAGCCATGTTGAGTTTAAGGCGGCGGAGGGCCATCCAGGATGATATAGCAGAGAGACATTCAGAAACTTTGGTTTGTACAGCAGGTGTAAGTTCGGGTGTTGAAAAGTATATTTGTGTGTCGTCAGCATAGAGGTGATAATTAAACCCAAAAGATGTTATTAGGTCACCTAGAGAGAGTGTATATAGAGAAAAGAGAAGAGGTCCCAGGACAGAGCCCTGGGGTACCCCCACAGAGAGATCAATAGAGGAGGAGGAGGTGCTAGCAGAAGAGACACTGAAAGTACGATGGGAGAGGTAGGATGAGATCCAGGTTAGAGCTTTGTTCCGAATACCAAGAGTATGGAGAATGTGAAGGAGAAGAGGGTGGTCCACGGTGTCAAACGCTGCAGAAAGGTCGAGTAATATGAGCAGAGTGTAATGACCTCTGTCTTTGGCAGCATGGAGGTCGTCAGTTATTTTAGTGAGGGCTGTTTCCGTGGAGTGAGCAGTGCGGAAGCCAGATTGTAGAAGGTCTAGGAGAGAATAAGTGTTGAGAAAATGGAGCAAGCAAGAGAATACAAGACGTTCAAGGAGTTTAGAGGCAAAAGGCAGGAGGGAGACAGGTCGATAGTTAGAAAGACAGGTAGGGTCAAGCTTGCTGTTTTTGAGTAATGGTATGACTGTTGCATGTTTGAAGGAGGATGGAAAGGTTCCAGAGCAGAGGGAGGAGTTAAAAATGTGTGTGAGCATAGGGATTATAGTAGAAGCAAGAGGTTTTAGGAGATAGGAGGGAATGGGGTCAAGAGGGCAAGTGGTAGAGGGAGAAGAGGCGATCAACAGCGACACATCCTCCTCTGAGACAGTGGAAAAAGAGTCAAGGAAGGTAGGAGGAGAGTTAGGAAGAGGTGCAGGATGGGAGGAAGAAACAGAGGGGATGTTCTGACGTATGGATTCCACCTTTTCCTTAAAATAGTCAGCAAAGTCCTGAGCGGAGATGGAGGAAGGAGAGGCAGCTGAGGGTGGTTTGAGTAGAGTATCAAAGACAGAGAACAGTCGGCGTGGGTTAGACTTGTGCATGTTGATTAGTGAAGAAAAGTAGGCTTGTTTAGCTTGCGAGAGGGCAGAGTTGAAACAGGATAGCATAAATTTGTAGTGAAGGAAGTCTGCGAGAGTATGAGATTTCCTCCAGAGGCGTTCAGAGGAACGAGTGGAGGAACGCAGCATGCGCGTGTGGGAATTTAACCAGAGTCTAGGGTTAGAAGGGCGAGTGCGGCAGAGAGAAAGTGGGGCATTTAGATCAAGAGAGGAGGACAAGGCAGAGTTGTAGTTCCTGACCAGGTTGTCAGGGTCTGTAGCAGAGCTGAGAGATGAGAGGGAGGAGTGTAAAGTGGACTCAAAGTCAGGTAAGTGAATAGAGCGAAGGTTTCTGCAAAACCAGGGGGTAGACGGAGGTGGAGAAGGGGAGAAGCAAGATAGAGAGAATGAGATGAGGTGATGGTCAGAGAGAGGAAAAGGGGAAATGGAGAAATCGGAGAGAAGTTGTTAGTGAAAACCAGGTCTAAGTAGTGGCCATCCTTGTGGGTGCTGGCTGCAGTCCACTGTTGAAGGCCAAAAGAAGAGGTTAGAGAAAGAAAGCGGGAAGCCCAAGGGAGAGAGGGGTCATCAATGTGGTAATTGAAGTCCCCAAGGAGAAAAACAGGGCAGTCTGAGGAGAGAAAGAAAGAGAGCCAGGATTCAAAGTGAGAAAGGCAGAAGGGGGATGAGTAGCGGTAGGTGGGCGATAGATGACCGCCACGTGGACAGGGAGAGGAGAGAAGATCTGGACTGTGTGAACCTCAAAGGAGGGAAAAGCAAGAGAGGGGGTGTAACAGGGGAGTTATCCCTGTTCAGGTAATGTGCCTCTAATCCAGCAGTGTGGTGGTTAACTGCTGGTAGTCAATTATCCAACACCACCTGCCTGATTAGCTCCAAAGAAAAGCCTGTCTTTTGAGACAGGAAGTGAGATTGTTCCTGAATCTCACACAACTTGTGAGACTGACATGGGGACAGCTGTCTTGAGCATGCCAGATGAAACGGCAGTGCTGCTTTCAAGACACAAGGGAATCTTCTAAACCTGAATGCTGACCAAACCTGAGGAAAAGGTAGCAACCCAGGAAGACTTTCCCTCCAACAACAAGGAACAGATAAGACTTTCATTTATAAGACTTTTTATATCTGTTCATTACATAATATATGTTTGGAGCTGGGAGACATGCTTATCTAAAGGGAGTTGTGGACTGCATAGGATTTCACTAGAAATACTCCCAAGTGAATTGAAGCTTTGTTTACCCCTTGTTTGGATGGTTTCCGGATGTTAAGGAAACAGCCGCAATAAAAGCCTTATTTAATTTCACCATAACCAGTCTCCCTTGCATACCCCTGTGAGCGTCCACCTACAGGGGGGAATAGGAAGAGTTCGGTAACGGCAGAGAGAGGAGAGCAGGAGCCCCACGCCTCCACCCCTGCCATCAGGGCGCGAGTGTGGGAGAAGGAAAGGCCACAGTAGGAGAGGGCAGCTTCCAGAGCAGAGTCAGACTGAGTGAGACAGATCTCAGTTATAGCAAAGAGAAGCAGGGAGTGAGAGATAAAGAAGTCATGCACAGAGAGGAACTTGTTAGAAAGGGAGCGAGCATTCCAAAGGGCACAGGAGAAAGGGAGAGAGGAGGGAGGGTGGCAGGGGATGGGTATGAGGTTGGAGGGGTTGACACCAGAAGGAGTAGAAGTTGCATGTGGGAGGCGAGGACGAGAGCAAGTAGAAATAAGGCAGGGACCAGGATTGGGAGAGATATCCCCAGAAGCAAGGAGGAGAAGCATGGAAAGAAAGAGAATGTGTGAGGATGATTTGTAGGGGTGTGTTTTAGTGCAGGGTGTATAGCTGTGTGGTGACAGATGCGCAGGTAAGAAAGGAGTTCGTGTGAACTGAGAAGTGGGGAAGAAAGGAGACATGGAGATATATGAATAGAGTTAGAGACATAAGGAGACTGGTGGAAGGAAGTGCATAATTTGAAAATAAGTGAGGTTACAGCAAATATAAAAAATAAAGGCGGCATCACAGCAATAGTTAAGTGTTGAGATGTGCAGTCTGGGATAGATGATATCCTCTTTTCCAACGTAGATCAAAAGCAGGAATCAGAAACAGTAGGTGTTGTCCACTTTTACACTTCTTTTTGAACTTCCTTTTTAAACTTCATATCTACTTGAAACATTTCTACTTAAAAGCATATCTGCTTAGAAGCATGGCTGCAGGCAGCAGTGGCTGTTATGAGTTTACTTATATACTTTTAGAAAGTCACCTAAATAGAACTAAATACACAGCAGGGGAGGATATCAGGATAGACAGACAATTTGGAATACAGTATGTTTTTACCTAAATAGAACGAAATACACAGCAGGGGAGGATATCAGGATAGACAGACAATTTGGAATATGTTTTTACCTAAATAGATCTAAATACACAGCAGGGGAGGATATCAGGATAGACAGACAATTTGGAATATGTTTTTACCTGAGGAAAGAGAAGAGATGAGATGAGTGATTCAATAGTCTTCATTTTTAAACTTCATATCTACTTGAAACATTTCTACTTAAAAGCATATCTGCTTAGAAGCATGGCTGCAGGCTTTCTCTGCAGATAGCTAGTCCAAAGCTCTGACTCACCGCCCTTCCCCCTCACCATGTGCCACAAACTTGCATGAAGTTGCAAGTAACACAGGGAATCCCATTACTGGGGCTGGTTGTATTGAAAGGCTAATCCACATCTGGCTGTATAGGCATTGATACATAAGGTATAAAACACAATACATTATCTTAATAAACTCATATCTCTTGAGAAACCTTATACCTATGAGGGAAATGAGTCTGGGATACTTGGGCTCGGAGCCCAGGAGTCTGGGGGACCCTGTATAACTCCAGGGTAATTCTCGCGTATCCGCAAATAGTGCCTGCAAGCCGGGGAGAATTAGGGGACTACCAGTAACTCGACTCCCCGAACACCTGCAAACAAAACAAATACATTTTTGCCCAAATATCCCACCTAAAACTTATACTCCCAAAGTTTCATGATGCTAGGGCAAAGGGCAGAGGTAAAGCCCCAAAACAGGTAATTTTTTTACTGTACTTTTATATTGTGCATTTGGGCTCTGGAACTTGGAGTCCAACTCCCAACACATCTTTATGTACAAACGGGTACCTAGCTTATACTCCTACAGGGGACAGAATACAGGGCACATCATACAGGGAAATACAGTAACCCACATTACTGGGCCCAAGAGCTCACATTCTTGACCCATTATACACTGTTTTTAGGGAAAACCAGCCGGGCTTGACCGGTATTATGAATACTTTACACCCTTGACCGTCACACCCCCCCCCCCCCTCAAAATGAAGGCTCCAGGATACTCACCTCATCCTGTGGCTTGCTGAGCCGACAAAGTCTTGGGTTTGCAGGGTCAGGGCAGAGATCCTCTGCAGGAAAAAATCCTCCTGGACCCCCTTGACCGTCACATGCTCTCTTCCCTGTTGGCCCCACCCCCACACTCCTCTGAAGTTAACCGAACCCTAACCCTCTGCTGCCCAGGGCAGACCCGGCCTCCGCTCTCCTCCCCACCGGCAACCTTTGCTCTTCACTTCAACTTTGAAAACCGGGACAGATGGTAAAAACTGGGACATTTTAAAGAATGTTGGGGCACCTGGACAGACCTACAAAAACTGCTACATCTGGTCACCCTATCTAGGACCATTATAATTATACTAGCCATCACGGGTATCGTGACCACATATAGCCATAAATATTTAGGCTAGGTATGACGTATTTAAGTTTTTTATGCAATTTATATCAATTGCACACTTTCTGTAGCCTCTGCTGTTAATAGCTGAGAGGTTTAGTACCCTAAGTGTGATTTTATATCATCTTGGGATTTTATTTTGATAAAATCCAAAAGTGGTAAGCAGGGCCGCCAAAAGGGTGGGTCTGCCGGGTTGGCGTCCCGTGTCAGGAAAAAAAAGCATGTGTCAAAAAAAGAGGGTATCCAATCAGGGCCTTCCTCATGGGCGGGGAGTGGGGCGGACTAATAGCAATATAAGCAACTGCACAGGCGGGAGAAGCGTGTTTGAATGTTCCCGACTGTGCAGCTGCTTATTCAAATACAACACACACGTTAAGTACATGCGGTTACCTGTACTGTGATTGTCTGTCTGACTGTTTAACCCTCACTGTTGTGTGTGTCTGTGTACTGTATACTCTGTGTTTTTTGTCTCAGTCTGTGTAGTGTCGTGTCACTCGTGTGTCCGTCTGACTGTTCGTCCCGTCCAAACTTCCCCATCCTTGCTACCTCACCCTTGCCCCCCCCCACCGGCACCCATCCTCCGCGCGGGCCTTAACGCGCCCACCGCACGCGGCCCTCCCCAGCCAGGCGACTCCTCCTCAGACACCCCAACCCAGCAGCAGGCTCTACCGGCATCTCCTCGGGCCCAAATTCAGCCTCCTTTGCCCCCTCCCCCTAACCCTGCTACCGGCATCCACCTTCCCCTCCTCCCCCCTACCTGCATACAGCACCATCCTCCTTGATGTGTATATATATATATATATATGTATATATATATATATATATATATATAGCAGAAAGTAGTCGTGTTAGTCCAGTTGCGATAGTGCAGAATAAATGAGTTATTCAGTATTAGGTGATACCTTTTTTATTGGACTGTAACAGGGGAGTAATCCCTGTTCAAGTAATGTGCCTTTAATCTAGCAGTGTGGTGGTTAACTGCTGGTAGTCAATTAATAAACACCACCTGCTTGATTTAGATTGCTTACAAAAGCCTGTCTGTTGAGACAGGAAGTGACTCCTTAGCTCACTTGTGAGTTGATCTTTGGAGACAGAGCAGTGGTTCTTGAGTCTCCCAAGAGACTGACCAAGAGAACACAGATCTCTGGAGCTGACCTGTCTTGAGCTCTGCCAGAAGACACAGCAGAGCTGATTTCAAGACACAGTGAAAACTACTAAACCTGAAGCTGACACACCCTGAGAGAAGGGAGCTGAACCAGGAACTGAGAAGATTTTCCCTCCAAGAAACAGATAAGACTTTCATTCTTAAGAGACTTCTTATATCTGCTTATTTCATGCTATGTGTTTGGGGCTGGGAGAAATGCTTGACTAAGGGAGATGTGAATTAATAGCATAGTGTTTCACTAGAAATACTCCCAAGTGAATAGAAGCTTTGTCCCCCCCCCCCTGTGTTTGGATGGATTTCCTGATGAAAAGGAAAAGGCACAATAAAGCCTTATTATAATTTCACCTTTTAAAAGTCTCCAATTGTGTACCTCTGTGAACGTCCGTCTACATGGACTAACAATTTATGTCATAGGACAAGCTTTCGAGAGCTCTCCTCTCCTTCAGGTCAAGCAATACTGATATACAAAGAAATTTATGGCTAAAACAGTGTAGAGGGGAAAAAAAACAAAAAAACATACATACATACATACATACATACATATACATATATATATACAGTGTTCGACAATCCTATACATTTACACGCCCGGGGCGTGTGGATTTAACCCCCGGGCGAGTAAATATTGGCCCAAGCAGCACACGTGTTTGTTTTTTTAAATTTCCCTGATCGCGCTGAAATTTACTTGTTCGCGCTGGCTGGAAAAAAAAAATCCCCCTACCTGACAGCTGATTGGCGCGCGCTCCCAGGCTTTGTGGGCGCGTGGCCAGGCTC
>NW_027455284.1:15000-40245 GCF_040206685.1 Ascaphus truei
TTCCATGTGAAGCTTGAGTCAGATCTGGAAGAAAGCAGTATAGGTTATTTCAGTGTAGTATAGGGCAATTAAGATATCCAGATCCAGAGTGTGAGAGTGTGGGGGAGAGAGAGAGAGTGAGAGAGTGGGGGAGAGAGAGAGAGAGTGTGGGGGAGAGAGAGAGTGTGGAGGAGAGAGAGAGTGTGTGGGGGAGAGAGAGAGAGAGAGTGTGGTGGAAAGAGAGAGAGAGTGTGGGGGGGGGAGAGAGAGAGAGTGGGGGGAGAGAGAGAGAGAGTGGGGGCGAGAGAGAGAGTGTGGGGGAGAGAGAGAGAGTGTGGGGAGAGAGAGAGTGGGAGAGAGAGAGAGAGAGTGGGGGAGAGAGATGGTGGAGGAGAGAGAGAGAGAGTGGGAGAGAGAGAGAGAGTGGGGGAGAGAGAGGGTGGAGGAGAGAGAGAGAGTGGGGGAGAGAGAGACAGAGAGAGGGACAGAGGGAGAGACAGACAGAGAGAGACAGAAAGAGAGAGACAGACAGACAAAGACAGACAGACAAAGACAGACAGACAAAGACAGACAGACAGAGAGACAGACAGACAGAGAGACAGACAGACAGAGAGACAGACAGAGAGAGAGACAGACAGAGAGACAGACAGAGAGAGAGACAGATAGAGAGATAGAGAGAGAAAGACAGATAGAGAGAGAGACAGATAGAGAGAGACAGATAGAGAGAGACAGATAGAGAGAGACAGATAGAGAGATAGAGAGAGAGACAGATAGAGAGAGACAGAGAGAGAGAGAGAGACACACAGAAAAAGAGAGTCACACAGAAAGAGACAGAGAGAGAGAGAGAACACACAGAGAGAATGAGAGACAGACAGAGAGAGGGCGACACAGGGAGAGGGCGACACAGGGGGAGGGCGACACAGGGAGAGGGTGACACACTCAAAGACACACACTCACTCACAGACACTCACAGACACACACACACTCACTCTCACACACACTCACACAGAGACACTCACTCAGAGACACACTCACTCAGAGACACACTCACTCAGAGACACTCACAGACACACTCACTCAGAGACACACTCACTCAGAGACACACTCACTCAGACACACACTCACTCAGAGACACAGACACACTCACTCACAGACACACTCACTCACAGACACACTCACTCACAGACACACTCACTCAGACACACTCACTCAGACACACAGTCACTCACAGACACACACTCACTCACAGACATACACTCACAGACACTCAGACACAGTCACTCAGTCTGTCACTCACACACACACTCACCGGATCGCACGTGGCAGCAGTGGGGTCTCCTCACGGCAGTGGGCCCTCCACACTGCTGGAGGGCCTCTGCAAGACAGGGGTGTGGTTACAAATCGCAGCGGGGGCCTCCGCAAGGCAGCAGCACCCCCCCAAAGCGGCCGACGCCGCAGCACGCTCCCCCGACAGCAAGCGGGGATCGGGGGCAGGAGATTAGGGGGAGATCAGGGGCAGTAGGCGGCCTGGCACAGGAGGCGCACACGGGAGAAGCTGGGTTGGTGCTTCCCCCTTCGTATCAAGTTGGTGGGGGCTGGGTTGCGCACGGGGCTAGTGTTGGCGCTGCCCCCTCCGTCCCACGTGGGGAGCGGAGGGTGCGGGGGGGCTGGGTTGCGCGCGGGGCTTATTTTGGGCTTCCCTCTCCGTCCCACGTGGGGAGCGGGGGGGGGCTGGATTGCGCGGCCGAGTTGCGCGTGGGGCTTGTTTTGGGCTTCCCCCTCCGTCCCACGTGGAGAGCGGAGGGTGCGGAGGGGCTGGGTTGCGCACGGGGCTTGTTTTGGGCTTCCCCCTCCATCGCGGGGCTTGTTTTGGGCTTCCCCCTCCATCCCACGTGGGGAGGGTGCGGGGGGGCTGGGTTCCGCGCGGGGCTTGTTTTGGGCTTCCCCCTCCGTCCCACGTGGAGAGCAGAGGGGGGAGGGTGCGGGGGGGCTGGGTTGCGCGCAGGGCTTGTTTTGGGCTTCCCCCTCTGTCCCACGTGGGGAGGGGGGGGGTGGGGCTGGGTTGCGCGGCTGGGTTGTGCGCGAGGCTTGTTTTGGGCTTCCCCCTCCGTCCCACGTGGAGAGCGGAAGGGGGAGGGTGCGGGGGGGGGGCTGAGTTGCGCGCAGGGCTTGTTTTGGGCTTCCCCCTCCGTCCCACGTGGGGAGCAGGGGGGGGTGCGGGGGATTCTGGGTTGCTGGGGGGAACAGGCAGCAGGCCCACAGGCAGCGCAGAGGGCAGGACACCCTGCTTGCCCTGTGCATGCGTGCCGGGACCACGGGAATCGCCGCCATTTTTTTAAACGTAATTAACAGGCACCCGGCCGGGCCCCCCCTGACTCACGGGAGGAGATCAGGGGGAGGAGATCAGGGGAAGGGGCTCTTCCCCGCGGCCCTCTTCCCCACGTTAACCCAATCAGGGAGGGGGATTATTTATTTATTTTTAAAAAAAAGCAGGGGAATTCATAGAGCCCGAGCACGGCTCGCCAGCGGCCTAAATCCACTATCCACGGGCGAGTGGTTATCATTATTTGTCGATCACTGTATATATATATGTATATATATATATATACATGTAGAGGTATCAGTACCGTGTTAGCCGAGCTTCAATAATCAAAAAATAAATAGATGATACCGTTCTGTGGCTAACGAAATGCTTTTATTTGTGCGAGCTTTCGAGATACACTGATCTCTTCTTCCGGCGATGTTACAATGAATGAAGCAAGGATTACTTAAAAACAGTGTCTCTTGGAATGTTATCTGTGCTGGTCCTTCCCCCGATGTGGATGTGTTTTATGGCTAGAGGTTTCAAAGGGTTACTGAAAGCAAGTGAAGAAAGAGTGTGTATGTGTATCAGTGTGAATAAGAATGAATGGAGAGCCCACAGTATAAACAGTGCTCTACACAAGGTGTGTGTGGAGTGAGAGGGGATATAAATGGTGTGGGTGGGTGTGGAAATGTGAGAGTTTGTAGCACAACTAAAAGTGTGTGTGGATACTATGTGGTCCCTATTGGTGTATAGGGATGGAAAAATAAGGGGTATTAGTATGTGTGAGAGACAGCTGTGTGTGCATACATATAGCACAGTATGTACAGACATGGCCTTAAGCGCTCATGGGAAGAGAGTTCGCTAGTGTCAGTAATGACTCATAAAATTTCGATCTCTGTTTAGGCCACTGCTAAGTGTCCCGAACAGTTGCATAAATTTGTATTCATGCAACCGTCTCTCTTTCGGGGTTTTAAGATTACCTTTGAGTATGGCAACCCTCAGATCGTTCATCTTATGGCCAGAGTCAGAGAAATGTTCGCCAACAGGACTGTCTCTTGTTCCGCGTGTGATGCTGTGGCGATGCAGGTTCATTCTCTTGTTTAGCCCCTGTCCTGTCTCACCTATGTAGTAGCAGCCCCCTGGGCATTTCATGCACATGATGAGGTACACGACATTGCTGGAGGAACAGGTGAACCCTCCTCTGATTTTGTATTCCCGATTCTTGTGTGGTATTTGTATTGTGTCCGCTGTGTAAAGCATTGCGCAGGTTTTGCATCTTGGGTCCTGGCATGGTTTTGTCCCGCATTCAGTTGTACTGCTGAATACTTTACTCCTCACCATAATATTCTTGAGATTATGGGGTTGTCTGTATGATAATAAGGGTGCTTCAGAGAAGACCCGTTGCAGTCTTGTATCTTCCTGGAGGATGGGTTGTAGTTTCCTGGCGATCTTGCGTAGGGCTCCTAGGTGTGGGTTATATGTGACCACCAAAGGTACCCTGTCGCTTGTGTCCTTCTGTTTGTATTCAAGGAGATCACTTCTTGGTATTCTGGTGGCTTTGTGAATTTGCTGGTCTACAATTCTGTGGTTATATCCACGGTTTAAACCGTGGATATAACCACAGAATTGTAGACCAGCAAATTCACAAAGCCACCAGAATACCAAGAAGTGATCTCCTTGAATACAAACAGAAGGACACAAGCGACAGGGTACCTTTGGTGGTCACATATAACCCACACCTAGGAGCCCTACGCAAGATCGCCAGGAAACTACAACCCATCCTCCAGGAAGATACAAGACTGCAACGGGTCTTCCCTGAAGCACCCTTATTATCATACAGACAACCCCATAATCTCAAGAATATTATGGTGAGGAGTAAAGTATTCAGCAGTACAACTGAATGCGGGACAAAACCATGCCAGGACCCAAGATGCAAAACCTGCACAATGCTCTACACAGCGGACACAATACAAATACCACACAAGAATCGGGAATACAAAATCAGAGGATGGTTCACCTGTTCCTCCAGCAATGTCGTGTACCTCATCATGTGCATGAAATGCCCAGGGGGCTGCTACTACATAGGTGAGACAGGACAGGGGCTAAACAAGAGAATGAACCTGCATCGCCACAGCATCACACGCGGAACAAGAGACAGTCCTGTTGGCGAACATTTCTCTGACTCTGGCCATAAGATGAACGATCTGAGGGTTGCCATACTCAAAGGTAATCTTAAAACCCCGAAAGAGAGACGGTTGCATGAATACAAATTTATGCAACTGTTCGGGACACTTAGCAGTGGCCTAAACAGAGATCGAAATTTTATGAGTCATTACTGACACTAGCGAACTCTCTTCCCATGAGCGCTTAAGGCCATGTCTGTACATACTGTGCTATATGTATGCACACACAGCTGTCTCTCACACATACTAATACCCCTTATTTTTCAGTCCCTATACACCAATAGGGACCACATAGTATCCACACACACTTTTAGTTGTGCTACAAACTCTCACATTTCCACACCCACCCACACCATTTATATCCCCTCTCACTCCACACACACCTTGTGTAGAGCACTGTTTATACTGTGGGCTCTCCATTCATTCTTATTCACACTGATACACATACACACTCTTTCTTCACTTGCTTTCAGTAACCCTTTGAAACCTCTAGCCATAAAACACATCCACATCGGGGGAAGGACCAGCACAGATAACATTCCAAGAGACACTGTTTTTAAGTAATCCTTGCTTCATTCATTGTAACATCGCCGGAAGAAGAGATCAGTGTATCTCGAAAGCTCGCACAAATAAAAGCATTTCGTTAGCCACAGAACGGTATCATCTATTTATTTTTTTATTATATATATATATATATATATATATATATATATATATATATATATATATATGTATATATATATATATATCCTTGAGTATATCTGTGTATTGATTAAACTATCACAGCCCTCAGTACAACAACAAGAACAGCAGGGGGAGATACAGGAATATATGGTTTGTGCTGCTGGGAATGGACCAATCGCAGCAGCAGCAGCAGCAACAGATAGGCTGCAACTCCCAGAAGCTGCTGCTGGATAGGATCATGTGACATGGTCAGACCAATGAGAGGGCGTTAGGCAGAATGACAGTTGGCAGTTGGTCTGAGGGGAGCAAAGTGTGAGGAAGTGAATTAAGGGAGAGAGATAAGGCTCATCCCAGATAAGGAAATCTTATCTATATCCCAACTGCAGGCGCAGGGATTTCCCATAAAGACTTTGATACATATCATTTTGCGTGGTACACCTGATAAGGCCGCGCCTATAGTGCCGGCGACACGACAGGTGACGTCACCCGTCGCAAGTTATATTTCGCCGGGCAGCGGTGGCGCGGGTTTCCGGCCATTTGATTGGTTCAAGGGCCGTCACGTGAGGCGACAGCCCTTGAAAAATCTAATTTTGCCGACTACCAGTTTTTGCTCCGTCGAATTGTCGCCGTCGCGCTTACTATAAGCGCACGCGGGGCGGCAATGCATTTGTTTTCGGGCGACGTCGCCGGCACTATAAGCGCGGCCTAAGGCTTTGGTCCCGCTGCGTTCCTCACCAGCAGGGGTATCCTTTCCTAGCCGGTCCCAGTCCCCCCTCGCTGCACGGCTCACAACGTGCTGTGACGCGTCAGCCGCCAGGGGATGCAAGAAAATTGTGATCATGAGCGTTGACGCGTCACGTGGTGCGCTGATGAGCCTATCAGCGGCGGGAGCGGGAGCTGTCAGACAGCTTCCTCCACAAGATAGGGGGTGGTGTGTTTGTGTGTGTGTGTATCAGCGTGTGTGAGGAGGGCATTTGTGGGGGAAGGGGGAGGGAGCGGGAGCTGCTTACCTTCCAGCTGCCCGCAGCAGCTCCCTCCTGCAGCCTTGGAGACCGAGCCCGTGGAGGGAGGGGGGGGGGGAGTAGCGGGTCCCTCTGCTCAAACCACGTCCCTCCGCTCAAACCACGCCCCCTCCCACTCTGACTGAGGGAGCGGGGCCTTAGCCTAAGGCCTCGGACACGCTTACCGCTGGCGTGCTGAGGAACCGCTCACGTGACCGGCCTATCGCGCCGGCAAGCGGGAGAATTTTAAAATTCCCTAAGATCTACGCTTCCGCTCGCTTGCCGAAGCGTAGGCGAGCCCCTACTAAAACCGCTCTAATTGCGACTGTAGGGGCTCAGTGCTGAGCGGGAGAACGCCTCACCGCGCTTCCGCCAACAAGCAAGTAACATGGCCGAGGCCTTAGAAGCACAGATTCACCAACTATATAAAATTGCAGATTGGCAGCTTCCGGTGCCCACAAAGGACAAGCAGAAGCGCGAGTAATCTAAGGGCTCGCTCAGACAGGCTGCTTCGGGAGCTTGCTAGCGTTCGCCCCCCGCCCCCCCGCCACTCGCTCCTGCAGCACAGTGATCTGTGCTCAAACTGCAGGAGGTAGATTGCGGCGTTTGGGAGTGTGGCAGGGGCGTGTAACAAACGCGTCACGGAGCTGTTTCGCTTTTATAGGATGAACCAGCTCGCGTCACGCGACTGTAGCCCCAAATTTCAATTTGGGTTGTGGCAGCAAAATGTCGCAGCGTCAACGCTGCACTTTGCCGCCGGTGGAATTTTCAGTTTGAAAACTCCCACCACACAACCCAAATTTGCGACGGACGCACGCACGTCGCATCGCCCTCTGTCTGAACCCTCTGTCATTACTATAGAGAGTGTGAACAGAAAAGGGACAGGATATTTCCTGAGGAAGTTCTCACAGAACAAAACGCATAGGGCAGTGGAGCAGGACCAGACTACCAAGCAAAGCACGAGCTGCAGGACTCCCACCCTATTCCTCCGTTTACAAGGTATATAGAACAAAGTTCTGATAAATAGTGCTCTAATGACTGCGGTAACCAGTCTAAATAAGACCAAATAATCTTGATTGAAGAACTGTCACGCTTGTGCTCTCCTCACAAGCGCAGGGAAGAAAGGGAAGGACCGTAAGCGAGGTGGGGAGGCCGCAGGGGATACGAAGGGAGTAAATTGCCGCGCAGCTGGGGATCGGCGCACGTAGTCACGTGACCGCGCCGCGCGCATGAGAATGCGCAACGCGTCCGGAGGTGCGGTGCCTATTCAGAGACACAAGTGATCCAGCTGCACGCGCGCGCATGCTCTGACAGCAGAGCGGGAGTGCGCGCGTTCTCAGGCACCAACGCGGGGTTGTGGGAAGCCAACGCTTCAGCACGGGAGTCTGGAAACGGAAACCAGGAACATGGAAGATGGGCATGGAGTCCAGAGCACAAGGTAAAATCCAGAGAAGGACTGCTTCTTGGAGAACGTCCAGACTTCTTAAAGGCATAGTAACAAAAACAGCAAGGTGCAGCGAAACCAAACATAACATAAGAGTTCTTAGTCTAATCCATTGGCCAAGGAATTATAAGCCTGCTACCACGTCAAGGTGAACCCTACTAAGCAGGTGTAGCCCTTTTTCTGACGCCTTTCCAAAGGGACTACTAGTGCTGTTCGCAACCTGCGGCTCCAGGAGATTTGAGCCTCCGCTAGCTGGGAGCCTGGGGTAATACTCACACATTTACACAGCGCAGCGCCTCCACTTACCCAGGATCCCCATGACGTAAGATTCCCCTGGGCAAGAAACACAACAACACACATACACCATATAGATAATAACTAATACTTTATTAACATACATAGAAACATAACACAACATAATAACCTGTGTCCCTCTCACGAGGAGACACCAACCGTGACGTCCCGCCGGACGCTTTCCCAACACCCTGTGAATCCCACCCAGTGTCCAAAGAACCCCTTAGAATGTCCCGTACTCCTACAGAGAGTCAAAGGGTGACTGCGCAGTCACTAATTACGCTAAGGGCCCGGTGGTGCACTTATATATTTGATACCTGCCTAGCACTCCGATGCTCGGGTCAGCAGTCTTCGCAAAGGCTCAGTCGGCGATGACTCCTTCAACCGAACTCCTGCACGTGCGGACAGCTAGGGCGGTCCCACTCTGGAACACAGTTTCTGTGGACCCCAACGTGAGTCCAACCGCTTCACGGGAACAGCAACCGCCTCACGGAAACAGCAACCGCCTCTGTGTCCCTATCTATCTAAGGGGCACTAACGTGACAGGAACCCTAACCTAGGGCCTGTCCCTGTAGTACCGCAACCTGTGTGGCTTGGGTAACTCCTATGGGCCTGCCGGGGTAATGACCTGTCCCACTCCCCTACTACCCAAGTCCCTAACTGTAACCTACTAACAGCACCTGCCGCAGCAGCACACTACACATGGAACCCGCAACAATAACACGCTGCACACACTCAGTCAGCCGGCAGCAACCCACGGCACACGCTACCTACACTGTCTCTGCAATCTCCCGGCACATGCAGCAACAACATGCAGCCACAACATTCAGCAACCGCTGCACACACTGTGCCTACTTGTCAGTGCTCACAGCACTACCCGCTGTGGCACTGCCAAACCTGCACTCTCACACACCTAAGGGCAGAGTCCCTAACCTATGGGCTCCCCCTCAGAACCTACCCTCTACCCTGGTGGGGATTGGGGCCTGCCTGGGACTTGGGGATCCTTACCTGGTGCAGGAGCCACTTGCTCCCTGCACTCTTCCTTCCCCTTCCTACTCTCAGCTCCAACTGACTTAACACTAAGCCCGCGAAATGTATCTATATTCTCCTGGGCTGAGAATCCGTCAGCCCTATTGGCTCCTATCAGGCACCTGGTGCCTGTCTCCCTATGCCTCCTGGGAGTTGTAGTTCCCAGGAGGCTGCTACAGCATTGGGGCCGCGTGCGCGCTTCTGCCGCGCATGCGCGAACGCCTAATGGCCGCCGCAACCTCTCTCTCTACTTTCCTGCCCTCGCGCGACTTCCTAAGGGCTGCCTTAACTCCCGGCTCCTATCTGCGCATGCGCGATCTATCTGGGGCCTTCCCTGCACCTGCCTGTCACTGCGCATGCGCGAACTAACGCGCAATGGCGGCGCCCTGTTCTCTGAGCCGGCCGGACCTCGGCAATGCGATCGCGGCCCTAACAACGGGCCGCTCGTGTTCCCGGCAACCGGCCGCATCAGGGAACAGCGCACGGCTCCCTGCACCAGCCCCCACCCTCGCGTTGAGCCAGCGGGTCCGTCAGAGGCGTCGGTGGCTCCCGCGATCACTCGGCACGCTACAGAGGGGGTCTCTGGAGCAGATTTAAGACTGGGGCTACACAGGTACCTACACTACCCGACAGTAAACTAACCTCAGTAGTATAAGAGTGACTGTCCCAGTCTTCCGGAATCCACAGGAGATAAGTAAAGGTCCCAAGGAGGTTCAGACAGGAACAGTATGCGATGAGTACCAGCAGGCACCAGGGCAGGCAGCAAAAGACTAATAGCAGAGAGAAAGTCAAAGAGAGGCTTACTTCCTGTCAGGAGGAAGAGGGCAGGGTTTGCCAGAAAGCAAGATGGCGTTGCTTGCTTCAGAATCCTTAAAGACACAGGATCTTGACTTGCAGCTAGAGGGCGGCGATCAGAAGTAAACAGGTAAGGAAGGGACATGCCGCAGGGGGCGTGTTCCGCGCATCGTTACAAGAACTTCCTCAAACAGTGATCTGCAGGTGTAGTGAGTGCTTGGGTACACAGGTAAGCGCTAAGCAATAAGACACATATATAAAGTCCTGGTAGGTGCTGTAGATGAAGGATAAAGCAAATCCACTAAATCACTTCCAAGTAGGACTGTATCTCAAGCGCTAATATCCACCATGTGTATACATCCCAGTAACCAATTGAAAGGTAACTCACATGCGTGACATGGTGTTCCTCTGTGAGCGTGCATCCCCTGGAATCTGTAGAATGGTGATCCACGATTGGCGCCAATCGTGGCGTGAACGCGTAAGAGTTACGCTGTCTACACCATGTTGTCGTTTGCTTAATAAATAAGTTTTTACCTGACCAGCTGTTATCCTGAATTATCCCACATTGGCACGGCTGTGCTCCGCTTCACCTTCCCGTCTCGGGGATCACTTTTCCTCCGTTTCCCTGTGGCAGTGATACTTCCGGAAGAGATGTCATCCCACGGATTGGAGAGAGAGGGGCGTTACAGTTAGTACATCCTTTTTGGCTCCTTATCTGGATGCATATCCCTGTGTGAGCCATTGGGGAGGTGTGCTGTCTCGGGAGACCATTATTACAGGAGGATCTCATTGGAGTAATATGTTTGGCAGATGAGCCCAACTGATACCTGAAGGAGGGGTTCTCGGGCAAGTTCATCCGAGTTTATGATCACTGCCCATATTGATCTTTTATTCTGTAAGTGTAGACCTTTATATAGCAGGGTTTTCTATACCAAAACAGATTACACTAGGTTTTGTTTTTTGTCTTTTCTCTCCTGTGCGCTTTAGGTCCTTTTCTGGCGTGTGTGACTTTTTTCTCTCTGGGCGAGAGATTTGGGCCTGCTGCAGGGAGAGTTTAGTCATTACTATTGATACGGTAACCTGTTTTTGAAGTGAAACTTCTTTAGTGGCACCTATTCTGATGGAGTAAAACGGGAGAGTTGGGGGCGAAATGTGAAACGGAAGTGACGTTACGGCTCCCCCCTCTCCCCGCGTCTACTGTGACATGCGGCGGTGGCGGCGATAGCAGCCGGCGCCGCTCCTAACAGCCGCCGCTCCCCCCCACACACCCGCTGTGACATGCTGCCCACACACCCGCTGTGACATGCAGCGGCGGCGGCGATAGCCGCGGCGCCGCTCCTAACGGCCGCCGTTACCCCCACACGTCAGCTGCCATGGGTATAGCAAGATGGCTGCTGCAGAGCTTCCGGTGCTAGAGTGAAAGGAGTAAAATCAGACTCAGTGAGCATCTGCTCAGCCTCTCTCCTCTCTCCGCTTCTCTGTGTCCCGCTGACTGAGCGCCGCCGGGGCCGGAGGAGGAGGAGCCCAGGGATCATGGAGGGTAACTGGGAGGAAGCAGAGCGGTGTGTCGCTGACATGCCGAATTGCCGATGGGGAGGGAGGGAGGAGGGAGGGGGAAGGAGGGAGGGAGTGAGTAGATCGGACCTGGCAACGATGTCCACATTAAAGGATATCAAAGGAAGAATACTGTAGGCTGGGGAGAGGGACATCACATTGAAAACATAACAGTCCTAGTGATTCTGTGTGTGTGCAGCGAGTAGCAGGACAGGGCAGAAGTGGATGTGCATTCCCTGCCCTTGCAGCCAGCCGTTCTGTGCCTGTGTGTGTATGAATAAGGTAGTCAGTGTCAAATGCTGCTTCTGATGGTGAGATATACTGTAGCTGCATGCAGCTCCTGGTGTCCTGTGCTCTCTGCTAATATCCACTGAAGGAACCATCCAGACTGGCGTGATCCTTCAGCAGAACAATTAAAGACTGTCAAAACAGGACACACTAAACACTGGGAATCTCAGTGCTATTAAATACTCAGGGTTAAGGAAATAGCAAGGTATCTGTATGACAAATCTCAACTGTCAACCCAAATGAAATATAACATTCTTCTGTGTACTGGAAATATCTGATCTATACAAAGTCAGCAATATATCAGATTGTAAAATGCAGTGATCACAGTACTAATACAACCTCAGTGGTGCTGTGCTTGACGCAGGAGAGAGCACAGTTATTTGAGCAAAGGACACTATAATAATGGTACTAATTTTACAAACATGGTGTATTCATGCAGAATATAAAGGGTGAGACTAAAAACACATCTCAGTCACACGCACACTCACAGTCACCCGCACACTCACAGTCACCTGCATACTCACAGTCACCCGCACACTCACAGTCACACGCACAGTCACATGCACACTCAGTCACACGCACAGTCACAGTCACACTCAGTCACACTCAGTCACAGTCACACTCAGTCACAGTCACACTCGGTCAACCGCACACTCAGTCAACCGCACACTCAGTCACCCGCACACTCAGTCATCCGCACACTCAGTCACCCTCACACACGAGGAATTCACACTTAGTGCAAATAGCTAATACAGGGGATGTGTGCCGAGCACGCGCATTCTAAGTCAAATTTATTTGCGTTTTGTCAATGAAATTGTATTTTGATTTTTAATTAAAACATCACCAACACAAATACAATTTCTGTGACAAAAGTCAAAGAAGTTTCACTTACTTTGCGCGTGCACAGCACACACAGTTTTTTTTTGCTACTGTTTTGTTATTAGTTTTGTGCATCCCTGTTTTTCTTGAGCTCAGCCTAAGGCTGTGACATAGAAGGGCAGACCGTGCTGATGCATCCGCACGCTGCGCGATCAGACTGCCTAAAGGCAGTGATCATGTCTACAGCGTGACCTCACTGGTCCGCCCATAGACACGCCCCTGGACGGCGCGCGAATGAAGGCCAGGAAAAGCACCCGCTTTCCCTCAGCCTCCACACGCCTGCTGTGTCTATGGACGCAGCTTAAGGCTGAGTTTATAGTGGCGTAGTACTTGCTGATGCGCGCTGAGAATATATTCAGAGACCCATTATATGTTATGGTGCCATTCTGAGTGAAAGCTTACGCTTGCTTGCTCACGCTTGCTGAACCTCGCTCAGCTTCCAGCTACAGGCAAATCTGTGTTTCTGTGCTTGCTGGAGACGAGATGTGGTCACGTGACCGCACAGCCTCCAATCAGAGCGCAGCATAGAAATTATCTTACACCCGAGAGCGGCCATTGTTCCCTGTGTGCTGTGGTGTGGTGTGGTGTGTTGTGTGTGTGCAGTGTATGCAGTGAGTGTGTGCAGTGTGCTGTGTGTGTGTAGTGTATGCACTGAGTGTGTGCTGGTGCTGTGTGTGCTGGGAGTGTGTGCAGTGTGTGCAGTGAGTGTGTGCTGTGATAGTACTGTGTGCTGGTGCTGTGAGTGTGTGTAGTGAGTGTGTGCTGTGAGAGTGCTGTGTGCTGGGTGTGTGTGCTGTGAGTGTGTGCAGTGTGCTGTGTGTATGCAGTGTATGCAGTGAGTGTGTGCTGTGTGCTGGTGCTGTGAGTGTGTGTAGTGAGTGTGTGCTGTGTGTGTGCAGTCAGTGTGTGCAGTGTATGCAGTGAGTCTGTGCTGTGAGAGTGTGTTGTGAGTGTGTGTAGTGTACAATTTTATTTTTGACGTTATGTTTTTTTAATTCGGGGTCTGAAGGAAAACCATTATTCCTCGCCTGGGCTTCAGAACTGAGAGGAACCTTTCCTCTGCCAAGAAAGCTGAAGGCCTTGTGACTGGATACACAATCTGCACCGTTTGCAGCAGACTTCCCCGGAGAAGCTTTCACACCCTGCCACTGTTATCTTTGATCTTTGTTTGAACTTACAGGCCCGGGAATACGAAATAAATGAAACGTAACGCAAGCCAGGTTTCAAATCCTTTGTTTGTCTCCATTTATTACTCATAGGGTAATGACTTTTATACAGGAAAAAGAAGATATTGGTTAGAGGCGTAACATAGGCGTAACATAGGCGTATCCTGGGTGTGTCTTGGCGTAGCTTTGATTAGAGGCGTGATTTAGGGGCAGGACATATTAGTGGCATGATTTTGGGACGTGTTTCTCCCAATACAAGCAATGTCTGAATACATAGCTTATTCATTGTCTGTTATCAAAAGAGACCTTGAATCTTTAGCAACTAAGTTTTACTATTTTCCCTCTTTCATAGAATCAGTCTATTATATTCTAACTAAAACGGCAGGAGACTAACAATACAAAAAGTATCTTAGCAATATCCTGAGCAGGAAGAAAGGAAATGTAATTTGGCAGAAACTGAGTGCATTTAGGAATTATATTTCAGCAAAAGGCTGACTACAGAATCTTAACTAGTTATGATCAGACAAAATGGAAGCTTAACACAAGTGTAGATTCTGGCCTGACCTACTGGTCCTAACAATTCCCTCCTTTTTGTTCTCTAAAAGAACAAATACCCTTACTTGGTACTCTTCTCTATAACTATGGCCTTGTAGTGACCAATAGAGACATATATATATATATATAACATTAAATATTTCTATAGATTAGAAAATGGCTTACATCTCAATATGTCACATAATTTAAGGGTCAGCTATTTGTGAGAATTGGTGGGGGCTAATTTCTGCTAAGAGCGACTGCACAAACATTCTTCTTGCACGCATCTATCATACTGCATTTACTCAGAATGGCAAAACAGACCAAGATGGCTGCTATGGTCAAAATGGATGACTTGTGATCCTTTCCTTGTGGTTGACTCACGGCCCTTGGTGACCTCCCACCTTCTTCATTTCCAGTCTTCTCAGTCCCCCCATATCCTTAAGAGACAGTCTATTTAAAGAACAGTTAACCATTTCATAGTCCTGATGGACCAAGATGTCCAAGTGGTGCATAACTTCATTCCTTTCTTTTCCGGCCATTATATCAGCCCAGTTGATTTCTTCTTCGGTCTCTTCTTCTGGGGGACTGGCGACATCATCACCGCAGAGAGGCATAGCGTCGGTGGGGGTTGCAACGCACTTCTGGATCAGAGTTTTGCTGTACTTAACACATAGAGAGCAATGAGTAGGACAAACACACACATACAAAAACATTCGCTAGCTTCGCTCAAAGCAAATCAATCCAACCACCAAGTCCCTATGGTCCCTGAATCCTGGATAAATACACAACATTGCGCTTTAACTAGGGCGCATACATGCCCCTCCCTTTGAGGCTAAAATATAATCTAGAGCTATTTTATTCTGCAGAGCCATTAATTTAAACTAAACCTATTCTTGGTTAAGTGAGTAAATGTCTGTGGTTGTATGATTGAGGATATCCCTGTAAACCTGTCATACAGTAACCCAACTCCTACATTTGGGAATAAATTCCCCGAAACGTATTCTTCCCATAGACTACTTTTTAGCACTTGTGTATTGGGTGTCTCTCTTCTGTTTCTAACTCTACCTGTGAGCAATTAACATAACCGTGTGTTTGACTGATAAAGCATTCTCCCACCGGGATATCATTCTGCAGGGAGATTCTATTAACCTATAAATCCAAACAAATTAAACAAATAATACCTTATACTATTTTTTCATCCTTATGGGACGCAACTTACACAAACATAATGGAGCATACATTGTACCTGAAAAATAATAAAAACCTGTAAAAATAAAAAGTTCGTGTGTTGAGGCCTGGACTTTTTTGCCTATGACCTTTCTCCCTTGATGATTAGTGGTCAGAGAGTATTGTGTCCATCAAAACACTTATTTGCAGGCGCTATGTCTTTATTAGCTGTTTGTGCCTAGGCTGGCACTATTTTGACGTGCGTGATGTGTATCCATAATGATAAGCAAACTTTTTACTCCAATGCTGGTGATGAGTAGTATTTAAATGGCCTTTTCATCTGGGATGAAGAGCGTGCTTGCGTAGAAAATGCTTGACCATTAACCCGTCTCGCGTAGGTGCACTTTCAGCTTTAACCTGTGCCTAGAGAGACTCAAAAATATATATTAGTTGCATGCAATACTTATTAATTGTTTTATGACCAATAACATGGTCCTTAATTCATTACTTTGAACTACTGATGGTCATAACTCATCCCATAAGTGTCTCATAGGGAGAGAATTTATACCTAGAAATAAATTCTTGTATTAATATGGTTACTACTATAATTAGCATCCGCATATAAACAGAGATATCCCCTATTAACGCTCCTCAAATTTTAAACTAAGCAACTAATGTGGACTTCACTTTGCTACAATCCAAGTTCCTAAAACTTGGTACCTCAGCCTGTGCCAAACCAATTGCTTCCATAATCAATTCTATCCTGTCTGAAGGCCATATCCCTGAGACCTGGAAAACTACCAGAGTTGTTTCCCATCTTCAAAAATGGGGACAAAAACACTGTCTCAAACTACAAATCAATCTCTCTTCTCCCAATACACACTTACTCTCATTCATACCTTACTGCCATCTGCCATTTTCTCTGATGCAAATGGTGTCAACCTTTTAGTCATTTAATACTAAATAACCTTAAAACTCGCCCCACAAATCAAGCATCCCAACAGCCTGCACTCATGGCTATTCTCCCACACCCACAGTCACTCCTGGCTTTCACCTCAAACACTCCACTGTAACTATTCTGCTAAAAATGTGAAATGCCTTGTATATAATGTATAACCTGCTCACTTATGCAACTGCACTTGCAATTATATATCCCCTGTCCTTTAACTCTATGTCCAGGACATACCCAAAAACGAATAAATGGTTACAAAATTATAAATTTGGCAGATATGATATATCCCTCAACATAGGGACGGCTTGCTACCTGCTTTGCTGTGACATCTGCAAAGGTATTATTATTATTTATTTATTTTTACCAGGGGCCTGTCAGCCCTTTCAGTATGGCAGCAACCTTTATTACTGCAAAAGCCCTTGGAGTTAACATTGCTTCAAATAAATTCTGAACCTGCTGTGCATTGTGTATTATTTACAACATATCAAGTTCTGGATCCTCTATAGGGATCTCAGAGAGTCCTTCAATAACCTATGTATCTCCCCTCTTTGTTCATATATTATCTTATATAATTATGTGAACAAAAATACAAAAATAGTTGTGAAAACAGGTTGCTTGATATATAGCAAAATTAAACTGGTAAATAGATTTGTATGTGTAGCGACTATAAAATATTTACTGCTTGTGTTAAAAGAAAAAGAGCCTGCAGTTGGTCTTTTAACAACTGTGGCATTAACAATAGGGAACCTGTAAATATAATAAAAATCCTTAACAAGAGATTTCCTTTTAAAATAGACAAATAATTTTGAACTCTTTGCAAAGTGCTGAGCACACGGCCAGCATTAACTTTTAAAGACACTCTGAATAATAAAAAAAATAAAAAAATTTCAAAGCGCTTTTTTTTTCTTTCTGGGCAAAAAGCCAGTTGTTCCAGGCTTTTCGCCAGAAACCTCAAAGTACGTATAGCAGATAACGGGTTTCGCTGTCTTAAAACTGCATTTTGTATGGCCCTTCAAAAATTAAATAACGGGAATATTTCAAATTACTTATAAACACCAAATCTTCTTCCACTCATTCCCCTGAATGCCTTCTGAAAGAAATCTCATATTCCTGCAAACTTCCATCAATACAATTTATGCTATCCAGTTTCAACTCTGCCCTCTCTTAAACTAAACAAAATATCTTCAAACATGCAACAGTTATACCATGACTAAAAAAAACAGCAAGCTTGACCCTACCTGTCTTGTATGGCTTCTACACTGCTTATTTAACAGAGACAATTCTTACTAAAATAACTGATGACCTCCATGCTGCTAACGACAGATATCATTATACTCTGCTCATATTATTCAACCTCTCTGTAGGATTTGCCACCACAGACACCCTCCTTTTGAAGCGCTAAGCACATTAATGGCATTATATACATGTAACCCCCAAGGTCTTTTCTGACTCACTGACCCCCCTCCGCGAGTGCCGAGTGGTCGCGGGTGCCGCCGGAGGCAGCGACGGACCCGCCGGCACTTCGCGAGGGTGGGGGCCAGTGCAGGGAGCGCTCGGCATCCCTGGAGCTCCGGCGGCGCACCCGGCTAGCGGGGGCCGCCATGACATGTTGCGCGAGCATGCGGGGGGTCGCGCATGCGCAGATAGGGGTAGGAAGCTAAGGCAGCTCTTAGGAGGTCGCGCGAGGGTAGGGAAGTAGGCAAAAAGGTTGCGGCGGCCATTAGTAGTTCACGCATGCGCAGGGCAAGTGCGCACGCGGCCCCAATGCACAGACAGCCCCCTGGGAACTACAACTCCCAGGAGGCATAGGGAGACAGGCATCAGGTGCCTGATAAGAGCCAATAGGGCTGGAGGATTCCCACCCAGGAGAAAGGATACATTTCGCGGGCTTAGTGTCACGTCAGTCAGGCTGAGGAGGAGGAAGGGGAAGGAAGGGTGCAGGGAGCGAGTGGCTCCTGCACCAGGTAAGGTTTCCCCAAGTCCCAGGCAGGCCCCAAATCCCTGTTAGGGCAGGGGGTAACTGAGAAGGGACGGCCCTAGATAGGGAGATCACCCTTAGGAGTGTGAGAGTGCAGGTTTGGCAGTGCCACAGCGGGTAGTGCTTTGAGCACTGACAAATAGGCACAGGGTGTGCAGCGGATGCTGAATGTTGTGGTTGCATGTTGTTGCTGCATGTGCCGGGAGATTGCAGAGACAGTGTATGTAGCGTGTTATTGCTGCGGGTTCCAGGTGTTGTGTATTGTTGTTGTATGTTGTCGCTGCATGTACTGAGTGCAGTGTGTGCAGCGTGTGTTGATGTCTGCAGGCTGACTGTGTGAGCAGTGTGTCTGCTGCAGGCGCTGTTAGTACTAGCGAGTTGTTAGCTAGAGGTAGGACTGGGACCAGCGAGGGGAGTGGGGCAGGTTATTAACCCCGCAGGCCCTAGGAGCTTCCCCAAAGCCCCACAGGTTGCTGTACTACAGGGACAGGCCCTAGGTTAGGGTTCCTGTCACGATAGTACGTCGCTTAGATAGTTAGGGAATCAGCGGCTGCTGCAGTTCCGTGACGGAGTTCGGACCCACGTTGGGGTCCACAGAGACTGTGTTCCAGAGTGGGACCGCCCTAGCAGTCCACAAGTGCAGGAGTTCGGTTGGAGGAGTCATCGCCGACTGAGCCTTTGCGAAGACTGCTGA
This sequence comes from Ascaphus truei, assembly GCF_040206685.1. Lineage (NCBI taxonomy): Eukaryota > Metazoa > Chordata > Amphibia > Anura > Ascaphidae > Ascaphus > Ascaphus truei. The sequence continues at coordinate 33,930 of NW_027455284.1, forward strand.
CCCGAGCATCGGAGTGCTCGGCAGGTATCCAATATATAAGTGCACCACCGGGCCCTTAGCGTAATTAGTGACTGCGCAGTCACCCATTGACTCTCTGTAGGATTACGGGACATTCTAAGGGGTTCGTTGGACACTGGGTGGGGATTCACCGGGTGTTGGGAAAGCGTCCGGCGGGACGTCACGGTTGGTGTCTCCTCGTGCGAGGGACACAGGTTATAATGTTGTGTTATGTTATATATGTGTGTTAGTAAAGTGTTAGTTATTATCCCTACTGTGTATGTGTTTATTAAGTGTCCTGCGAGGAACCACTCCCCCTTCGGTGGGAGCCATTGCAGGTGGAGGCGCTGCGCTGTGTAAGTATGTAAGTGTTACCCCAGGCTCCCAGCTAGCGGAGGCTCAGATCTCCTGGAGCCACATGTGTTAGACAGTGACCAGTAGTCCCTTAGGTAGGTGTTCAGAAAAAGGGCTACATTTGGAGGCGCTGCTGAGATATCAGACCTGGGGTGCCTGTAATTTTTTTTCTTCTCTAAATTGTGTCCTATTTTTGTTTCACCATGTGGGTGCTCTCAAAGCAGGAGGTCCTCGCATGGTCCTTGAAGGTTAACGTGGCTCCTAACCGCGTGGTTGCCGTGGGGGCAGTCCCGGCTGGCGTGTCCTTGTTAGATGTCCAGGCGCAGGTTCGGAAGCTCCCTGGGCTAGCTGGTACGTGGGTCAGAGGGCGAAGGTATGATACCACATTGCAATGGAGTGCTGTACTGATATATGTAGGCCAGGCCATAAGCTAAGAAGATGGCCCCCAATTCTTAAATCTGCCCGGGGGTCCGACCGATGGGTGCCCCTTTATTTACCCCGACTTGGAAGTTCCTGCCTGCACCGAGAGCCCTATTGACATTAACAGTGAGTCCCACCTAAAATGGCGGCTCCCGCCAAATCAAAATGGCCCATGTGCGGCTGATTGCCAGAATGTTGCAAGCCTCTGCCCAGGACTGGCGGGAAAACCAGAGCCCCGCCCCCACACTGTGAGTGACTCAGTGCAGAGCTCGCAACACTCCTTGAAAGACTGTGCTGCCCCTCCTCTAGAGTCCACCAGGGGGAGGGAGTGCCTGGAGCAGCAATCAGAAATTTCTGTTCCCCCTAAGGAAAGCAAGGGATGCCGAGAAAAACACCCTTGGCTGTATAGAATCATACGGGTCGCACCTTTAGGCTCGCCAATGGTAGTATGCCCATGTGTGTGTGAAGAATACAATGTGACTGGTGGCTGGACGGACGGGTCACCTATGTTACCCGTGGCACTCATGACGACAGTGGTAGATGGGGAAGAATGCCTGCATGGCCGCCTGAGCGAATGTGATTGTCCCGTTGGTGAATTGACCCGAGGGCCTAAGTGCCCTGACTGTGAGGCGCAGTTCCTGAGACCCAGACTGTCGCAACCCACAGAACCGTCAGAGGAAGAGGAGAATACCGTTGCAGAAACTGATGATTTTTCCTCCAAGAATGAGAGAGACTGTCAGGTGTTACACCCTGATGTGTATGTGCCCTGGCAATTGCCAGGAATAGATGTCACTGTGCTAATGTGCCCCTACCTGAGTGAAGCCTATAAAAAGGGAGTCAAACTGTCCCAGTTACCGATATGCTTCAGGTCAACCGAGGTGGACGGAGAAACGTTTACCCAGTGTTTTAGCACCACCTGTGACTGCCGTAGAGGTGCACTGGCATGGGAGCCCCAATGTAACTGCTGCGGTGCCTGGTTCTTAAAGTCTATCATACCCCTGCTTCCAGAGACCTCCGGGGACCCGTGTGTCCAGACCCCTGTTGCCGACACGGTTCCAGACCCTCTCAAAGGGGACATTCAAGTGGTAGAGCAGGAACCGCTGGTGGCGGAACCTGCGGAGAAAGACACGTCTGATGGTTCTACCGAGGCGGGTGAAGCCGCTACTAATTCTTCCACTTCAGCGATGGAGGTGGTGGAGGGGCCGTGTGCCCAAATGGACTTTCCAAACACTGAGCGGGTGCCGCCGACGGCAGAGATACAGATGTCGGTTCCAGACCCGGTTCCCGAGCAGGAACTACAGAGACCAGAACCGCTGATTCCGGAATCCCAGGGTAATGTGTTATTACCCCCATCCTTGTGTGGTGATTCCAGCGACCAACCGCTCGTGGTGATGCGCCTGCCGGCGGACCACTCTAGTGAGATCACCGAGCCAACCACCTCAGCTGATGCAGACCATGATATGGACCCATGTGCCCTGCAACGGCCAGTCCGGCCTACCACCGAGGTACCAGCGGTCCCAGGCTTGGGATCAGTACCTGCCCACGACGACGGGGGCAAGTTGACTGCCCCAGGGGTGTCGGGTGTGAGCTCCCCGGTGATCGTGGAGCCTGGTGACTCCAAAGGTAGGGTCACCCGGGCGATGGGCTCACCCCGTCATCGCGTCCTGGTGGAGGTATCTCCCCCAGAAGATCTCTGCAGACCGGAGAGCGGATTAGACCTCATCAAGGTATCCGGTACAACGGACCGGAGCGACACTTACTCCTGCACGAGGAATCTCCAAGCTTGGCCTTCTCAAGACACGTGCCTGCACGAAGAGGTTGTGCTGTCCACAGAAGATGTCACCATTAAAGGGATTGCTGGAGCGGATTAAGACTGTGCTGAGACCGCTCTGGTAGTTGTGGCCTCTCCCATGCGCCCGATGGAGCGTTTTGTTCGCCATGTAGTGGACCGAGGCAAGAGACTGAACCTCCCTGTCTCCCGTGAGACGAAACCGGAGGATCCGGCAAGGGTCAATACCCAGGACCCCTTACTATTTTTTCTGCGAGGGGGAGGCAGTGGTTTGACGGTAAAGACTGATATCGAGTTCCAAAAGACTCACAGGAGTCCCGGTGGGATACCCTCGACCAATCATTTAGGGGCACTCCACTCCGAGACTCAGCTGGCCTCGGGTATCCATGGGATGATGTTGGGTACCGGTGAACAAATGCATATTGTATGTGATGTACCGTTTGCCCTGCATTTTTCATTGTGTAACACTCTGTATGGTTGCTACCCAAGCGAGGTCGTTGGGATTCTGCGAGGGGGAGAATGTAACCCGAGGTCTTTTCTGACTCACTGACTCCCCTCCGCGAGTGTCGAGTGGTCGCGGGTGCCGCCGGAGGCAGCGACGGACCCGCCGGCACTTCGCGAGGGTGGGGGCTAGTGCAGTGAGCGCTCGGCATCCCTGGAGCTCTGGCGGCGCACCCGGCTAGCGGGGGCCGCCATGACATGTTGCGTGAGCATGCGCGGGGTCGCGCATGCGCAGATAGGGGTAGGAAGCTAAGGCAGCTCTTAGGAGGTCGCGCGAGGGTAGGGAAGCAGGGAAAAAGGTTGCGGCGGCCATTAGTAGTTCGCGCATGCGCATGGCAAGTGCGCACGCGGCCCCAATGCACAGACTGCCCCCTGAGAACTACAACTCCCAGGAGGCATAGGGAGACAGGCACCAGGTGCCTGATAAGAGCCAATAGGGCTGGAGGATTCCCACCCAGGAGAAAGGATACATTTCGCGGGCTTAGTGTCACGTCAGTCAGGCTGAGGAGGAGGAAGGGGAAGGAAGGGTGCAGGGAGCGAGTGGCTCCTGCACCAGGTAAGGTTTCCCCAAGTCCCAGGCAGGCCCCAAATCCCTGTTAGGGCAGGGGGTAACTGAGAAGGGACGGCCCTAGATAGGGAGATCACCCTTAGGAGTGTGAGAGTGCAGGTTTGGCAGTGCCACAGCGGGTAGTGCTGTGAGCACTGACAAATAGGCACAGGGTGTGCAGCGGATGCTGAATGTTGTGGTTGCATGTTGTTGCTGCATGTGCCGGGAGATTGCAGAGACAGTGTATGTAGCGTATTATTGCTGCGGGTTCCAGGTGTTGTGTATTGTTGTTGTATGTTGTCGCTGCATGTACTGAGTGCAGTGTGTGCAGCGTGTGTTGATGTCTGCAGGCTGACTGTGTGAGCAGTGTGTCTGCTGCAGGCGCTGTTAATACTAGCGAGTTGTTAGCTAGAGGTAGGACTGGGACCAGCGAGGGGAGTGGGGTAGGTTATTAACCCCGCAGGCCCTAGGAGCTTCCCCAAAGCCCCACAGGTTGCTGTACTACAGGGACAGGCCCTAGGTTAGGGTTCCTGTCACGATAGTACGTCGCTTAGATAGTTAGGGAATCAGCGGCTGCTGCAGTTCCGTGACAGAGTTCAGACCCACGTTGGGGTCCACAGAGACTGTGTTGCAGAGTGGGACCGCCCTAGCGGTCCACAAGTGCAGGAGTTCGGTTGGAGGAGTCATCGCCGACTGAGCCTTTGCGAAGACTGCTGACCCGAGCATCGGAGTGCTCGGCAGGTATCCAATATATAAGTGCACCACCGGGCCCTTAGCGTAATTAGTGACTGCGCAGTCACCCATTGACTCTCTGTAGGATTACGGGACATTCTAAGGGGTTCGTTGGACACTGGGTGGGGATTCACCGGGTGTTGGGAAAGCGTCCGGCGGGACGTCACGGTTGGTGTCTCCTCGTGCGAGGGACACAGGTTATAATGTTGTGTTATGTTATATATGTGTGTTAGTAAAGTGTTAGTTATTATCCCTACTGTGTATGTGTTTATTAAGTGTCCTGCGAGGAACCACTCCCCCTTCGGTGGGAGCCATCGCAGGTGGAGGCGCTGCGCTGTGTAAGTATGTAAGTGTTACCCCAGGCTCCCAGCTAGCGGAGGATCAGATCTCCTGGAGCCACAGGTGTTAGACAGTGACCAGTAGTCCCTTAGGTAGGTGTTCAGAAAAAGGGCTACATACATATATAATACAATATATTAATTCAAACAGTGTTTGAGAGCTTTTACCAGCATTTTTAAACAAAAACATTCCCAAACATATCTTAATCCTGTAGAAATAAAATTGAAATGTGTTATCTTACTGGTTACACACAATACAGGACACACAACACAAAAACGTCTCTCATACACAGCCAGCTTCACAGAAATAACACAGATAACAAAACAGTTCTACATTACCTTGTTCTCACAAATAAACTGCTTAAGCACAGAGCTAGTTAATTTTAATGTGAATGCTTCGCATTCTTTAAACTGTAAGGGAGAGGCTGTGCCCCTCCTTTCATTAAGATAGAAATACCGCAAACGAAAATAAAATGTCTCCAGTTTAAAAAGTCTTCGCCTGGCCAGGACGAATAAACCTTTCAAACTATAACCAGGGACAGAGCTGAATATACTCCCTTTTTGTTGCGAGGTATTTCTCTCTATATTCGGTGTACACCTTTTAAAAACCTTTTAAAATTTAGATGTCATCATGAGCAACTAATATTCATATTTTTTGTAATTATCTGCAAATGCATGGATGGCGACCTATACACATATGATAATCAGCATGACCCACAGTATCTTTCACACAAGAAATCATTCAGGAAAAAATTCATCAGGTTTACAAACAAACTCTCTTACATAAGGTAGCGTGTTTTTTTTTTTTTTTACAGAGACTTGCACTCTGAGCCCCCACGGGCAAAGCAGCACTTCCCTGCTTCTGACTGATAGTGGCACACTCTCTGCCAATGACCAAAACTACCACAATTAAAACAGACACCATTATTCTGAGCTATTCTTCCTGATTGATTTCTGAGACCAGCATAAACTATTAGTAGCTTAAAGAAAAACAGCTAAATTATGACAAATAATTGCAGAAAATTAATCTTAGACTTACACAATATACAATGGTCATTCAACTAGATCAGAGATAACAGTTCAGTCGTGCACAAAATTTACTGGACTTAACCAAAAATGTTGTCAATCCACAGTCACAATTTAGGTCTTTTAAATTCCCAGAGGGGGGGTGAGACAATGTAAAAATCACATATACTCACTTGCCGCCTCTGTGAATCCCCAACTCTGACACCAAAACTGAAGGAAAACCGTTATTCCTCGCCTAGGCTTCAGAACTAAGAGGAACCTTTCCTCTGCCAAGAAAGCTGAAGGCCTTGTGACTGGATACACAATCTGCACCGTTTGCAGCAGACTTCCCCGGAGAAGCTTTCACGCCCTGCCACTGTTATCTTTGATCTTTGTTTGAACTTACAGGTCCGGGAATACGAAAGAAATTAAACGTAACGCAAGCCAGGTTTCAAATCCTTTGTCTCCATTTATTACTCATAGGGTAATGACTTTTATACAGGAAAAATAAGATATTGGTTAGAGGCGTAACATAGGCGTAACATAGGCGTTTCCTGGGTGTGTCTTGGGCGTAGCTTTGATTAGAGGCGTGATTTAGGGGCAGGACATATTAGTGGCATGATTTTGGGACGT
>NW_027455285.1:0-40202 GCF_040206685.1 Ascaphus truei
GTTTCTGTTACAACACAATTACTTTATGTTTGATTCACAATTTTATTTACAGTCACAAGGCACAGCAATGGGCACGTCATTTGCACCATCATATGCAAATCTGTATATGGGATTTTGGGAGTCTATCTACATTTTTGGTGATACTAACCCTTTTAGAGATAATATTATTTTATATCGTCGTTTTATTGACGACCTATTATTTATCTGGAATGGGGATGATGACACTTTACACGCTTTCTTTGAATATCTTGAGGCCAATACGTATAATTTAAGATTCACACACTGTTATAGTGACTCACAGATTGACTTTTTAGACCTACATTTGTACATTGATGTTGGTCAGAAAATACAGACTAACATCTTCAGGAAGACTAACTCAAAAAATTCCCTGCTCAGATCAAATAGTGCTCACCCAAGACCGCTCATAAAGGGAATACCAAAAGGGCAATTTCTGAGGTTAAGACGCCTATGTTCCACAAGAGAATCCTTTTTGGTACAGGCAGAAGATCTAAAGAAAAGATTCAGAGATCGTGGTTATGTAGAGAGAGATCTGGAGAGTGCATACAAGTATGCCCTAGAAACTGATCGGGAGTACCTCATAAAAAAGAGGAACCCCAAAAAGACATCACATAATGATATTAACCAGTGCCCACTGTTCATAACCACGTTCTCAAAACAAGCAGAACAGATTAGACACATACTCCAAAAACATTGGGGAATCTTAAAATTAGATACAGATCTTTATCCATATACAGGCATACCCCGCTTTAAGTACACTCACTTTAAGTACACTCGCGAGTAAGTACATATCGCCCAATAGGCAAACGGCAGCTCACGCATGCGCCTGTCATCACATCCTGAACAACAATACCGGCTCCATACCTGTACCGAAGCTGTGCGCAAGCAGGGAGACTATAGAGCCTGTTACAAATGCGTTATTTACATCAGTTATGCACGTATATAATGATTGCAGTACAGTACATGCATCGATTAGTGGGAAAAGGTAGTGCTTCACTTTAAGTACATTTTCGCTTTACATACATGCTCCGGTCCCATTGCGTACGTTAATGCGGGGTATGCCTGTACCACACAAAAACCTAGAATGGTATTCAAGAAAGCCAAGACCATCGGCAACTATGTATCTCCTAGTCTGTTTGAGTCAAAAGCTAAAAATACAAAACCTCTACCTAAGGGGTTCTTTAAATGTGGCCTATGTAATCTTTGCAGATATGCTGAACCATTAAAATCAGTAAGGGATGTCCATACAGGGCAAGTTTACCGGTTGGAGTCATTTATGACATGCAACACCAACTTTGTAATTTACTTACTTAAATGTGCATGTGGAAGTGGCTATATAGGCAGGACCATTAGGGCTTTGAAAGTAAGAATTACAGAACATATCCGGAGTATAAAGAACAGCGATGAACGCTTCCCGGTAGCACGTCATTTTAACACGTGTCCCTCAGGATCAATAAAAACTCTTACATATAGTGCCATTGAGAACATCTCTATACACCCTAGAGGAGGACATAGAGAAGCATTACTAAACCGCAGGGAGATGTTCTGGATTTATGCCCTTGGGACATTGGCACCCAGGGGCATGAACCAAGATTGGGAGCTCAAACATTTTTTAACTTGATTCAAAGGGATGTATGAGCCCATTCTATTAACTGAATTGCCCTAGTTTTTGGTCAAAAATTTATAAAAACACAAAAATTAGAGTAGCTTTCGTTTATTCAAATGTATTGGATAACATGTAATATGAATATCTAATATCCACTGTATTCTCATATAACAATTTTGCTCGCCTTGCGTCAGAAACCAGGTCTATTGTTTACGCAGCTAAAAAACAACTGTCTCAAATGGATTCTTTATTATATTGTATATGTTTTTATTACATATGCTTATTCATAGATCAAAACTTATGCATTACTAAAAGTTAATTATCAACAATAACATTAATTGAATACATTAATATGATAAATATTGTTGAACAACTTTTCTCCTCAATCTATACATGTAACCTCCATTTCAGATTTTAGATTCGCTACATTATGTATTTGTATGTTATTCATGTTTTGTTGTACTTGATTTAATATGTTTTTACTATGTTAGTTTTAACCTGTTTAGTTCATCCCCACATGATTTTCTTGCAAGTCTACCCCCCCCCCTTTCCCTTTCCCCCCTTCCCCCCTTCCTTTCCCTTTCCCTCCCCCTCACTTCCCCTCCCCTTCACCTCCCCCCCCTTCCCCTCCCCTCCTCTCCTTCCTCGCCTCCCTGGGTACCCCATTAGCACCACATAGCCTGGGTACCCCATTAGCACCACATAGCCTGGTATCGCTCTGAGAGGATTGAGGATTCTTTTGTTATTGTTTATAGTCGTTGCCTAGCAATGACGCGTTACGTGTCGGCAGAGGGGTCTGGGCGCTGAAGCTAGAGGCGCGTCATTCCCCTTATCCTCAGGCATACCTAGAGCAGTCAGCGTTCCTATTGGCTGGGAGTCTCAGCCAATGAGGCTATAGTGTGGCGATTTTCGCGCCAAAATGAGTAGCGCGATGACGCAGGGGGATGTACATTACTCCCCTTTAAACATATATACGGCAGGTAGTCATTCTATGCGCTGGGAGTCCAAGCCAATTAGATCACATATCAGCGATTTTCGCGCCAAAAACGGGTAGCGCGATGACGTAGGGGGGCGGGCTTAGCCCTTTAAATCAGTGGGGATGAATGGCGCGGATCAGCTCTATGACTAAGGACTATACCAGTCCGAAACGCGTCAGAGTGTGTGTCCCCTGTACCATGCTGTTTCAATAAAGTATATTTTTAAACTACACCTTGCTGGTCCTCTACCCTATTTTGCTGTGCACCGCAGGAATCTTTGGATTTCAACTTCTATGTGGATAGTGAGCGTGCTGCACGCTACATTGGAACAAGCCTGCTGTGAGTATATTTCTCCCTCACAGGGATACTGGGTGACCTGGAATAGTGCTGCAGCATAAAGGTTTGGTATGGCCGAGTTCCATACAACAACGGTATGTTAACCTTTATTTCATTATGACACATGGACTATTGCCATTATACTAAGTGTCTTTTTGCTGCATTTATAAAGCACTGGGTCTCATTACTCTACCTGCGGGCCGATACAGTTTCCTGTTACCATGATATGTGGACTCATACTCATTATTGTCTAAAGGTTCAGATTTGGATTGAGCACTGTGATTGGGACTCATGCCCCAAACCACCGACATTTTCCATCATATTGTGATTGAAATGCCAAAGAAGCGGGCAAATGATCCGAAGATTCATGATCGACAAGTCTACCACTAGACTACAAGACTGCCTGGATTTATGTGCAGGATGTACAGGCTTTGCAACAGACTATGGGTGGCTAGGGAGGGGATGGTTACATCTGTGCCATTGGATAAACTGTCCCACTTCCTTTTCTCTCCCTTCAAGCACTGTGTATATCATATTTTGCAGGTTTTTAGTGGAAGGTACATTACGGGGAGAAAAAAGTGTGCAATTAATGTATCTTTTTTCCTACTCTTTTTTGATATACAAATTCATGGTATTATAAATAAAGCTTGCATGCTTAAATATTTATATTAATACCATATGGCTGTGTAACTACTATTAGTATGTAGATGGTTTAAACTCATGAGCTTCATCAAAGATATTACTAGATAACATTTGTATTACTTCCTGCTTTGAAGCAGATTTAAATAACTATCCAATGTGAAGTTGCAACCGTTGATCTTGCATCTTCCTATTGGCCTTAGATTTGCTAGCCATTTTGTTTTCCCTGGCGGGAGATTTAAACCTGGTAACTTCACTTTACTTTTGTGAGTAGCATGTATCACCACTCCTAGTTTCTTGTGGTGTACTCTAATAGGGAGGATTATTGTGTTCTGGTAAGACATGTGTCTTACGTGTCTTACATGTGCCTTACGTGATTGGCTGTTTTTTAATAGGCTTGCTATTTTTAGAGGCTGAGGGGATTCTGGTACTTTTTTGTGAGACTTAAGCTGTTCTCGTACCCATCCTTCCTCCCTTCAAGTTTACATTAAAGGAATTGGTTGATTTGGAGGTTGTTTTTTTGACAGGTATTGTATGTGTGAATAATTGTTTTGCTACATTATAATAAATACATAAACAAATAAATACTAATATAGATATTACAATAAAAATAAATAAATAGAGAATTTAGGATGAAGGAGCGGCTCAGTGAGTAAAGACACTGACTGCCACTGAGTTTGATGCAGGGGAACCTGGTTCAATTAATGTTGTCGGCTCCTTGTGACCTTGGGCAAGTCACTTTATCTCACTGTGCCTCAGGCACCAAAAACATAGATTGTAGGCTCCATGGGGCAGGGACCTGTGCCTGCAAAATGTCTCTGTAAAGCGCTACATAAAACTAGTAGTGCTATACAAGAACATGCTATTATTATTTATGTTTGGGGGTCCTTGTCACAAGATGCTGGGGGAACATTGCCCATTGCTGGTGATTTGGTGTGGAAGGTTTACGTGATTACGAATTTTGGTGTCTTTGTATAAGTAGCACAAGAGCATGGCCTTGAGACAGCACCAGATGCTATTTAGCTCTTGGGGTTTTGATAGTACTTGGTGAACCTTCATGCTCTCTTTGTTGGAAGGCAAGAGGCTTGGTTTGGTGAAAGTTGACAAGGTTCAGGTACTGTATACACGTTTATTTATAACACGTTTAATAACATTTTGACCTACGTTTAGATTTGTAAGTCATTTATGGTGGTTTATGGTTATTTTTTATGCATTTAAATACATGTTATGACTTTACCTCCATTAATGTTGTACAGTATGTGTGTATTTTTTTTTTAACAGAGTAAGGTGGTGACAGGATCTGAGGGATACATGTCTTTGGGGATGTCAAGAACACATTACAATGCTTTAAAGTAAATATGGCCATATAAGTATTAAATCAATATAAAATAAAAATGGGTGGAATTTTGCAGAATTCTACAATTAAAGTGGAATTTGCTGATATTTTTGCCAAGCATTAAATGTAAAAAGAAAGTACATTCTCTTCATTTAAACTCTCCCATTTCACTTCAATTTCACTCTAATTTTTCATACTACGTTGACTATAAATACACACAGATTATTTGGGAATGGCAGCCATTAAACAGGGATTGCATAATTACTATAGGCAACCATACACAATGAAAATTATTCAGTCAATCCCACCTGCTACAAACATATAGTGCAACAAAATGCATCAGAATCATAAAAAAAAAAAATCTTACTGCTTGCAACTGGTTTGCTTTCTTTAAAAGAAAAATCAGTATTGTTTGCAGCATCACTGTTACATTATTTTTGAAAAAAAAATATCTCCAAAAATGTACCTATTAGGCACTTGAAAGCAAAAGCTGAAGAATCGTATTATGTTAAAGTCTTGGAATGCCAAACTAGAATTATACAGTTTTTTAATTGCCATTTATTGTATAAAGTAATGATGAAAAATACATTCTGTACAGTATAGAAGAGCTGAAAATGTGAACCGAGAGCATCGTCTCTCTCACCTTCAGTCTACATGCTAATGACCTGAAAGTAAGCTTCTCTGTTGCACCAAGTACTGTTACTCATTCACCATTGGTACGTCAATAGCAATTTGGTTATTGCCCTAGTGTACTGTATAGTGAGGAACAGTTAATTGTATGAAGTGAATTACAATAATCAAATGTGTACAACCACATTTACAATATGTAAACAAATCTTACTGCATCTGAGTAGCACCTGTTTATGTACAAGCTTACATTAAAAGCCTTGCTTAAGATGTTAAGATATTGTTCTTGTTTAACGTTCACATTGAGACACTTGGCTCTGTAATTACTCTTGTCATATATTAGAGAAAACTGGCATTGAGCAAAGCTTGCTATGAAAGTGTCAGATCCAAAGTGTCATTCATGACCACATTATTTGGCCTTCATTCCCAGTCATCAATACTGTAGTATTGCTATACTTACTGTAGAATACAACAGAATACACATACGAAATATGTTTTATGTCACCTTTAAATTAATATAATCTAATGTGCTGATTACAGTGGGTATTGTAAAGCAGACTGGTCTTCAAATGTACAGTATGAGAAAGCAGAAAATAGATATTCTCCACTTTTGACTTATTGCACTTAGAAAACCAACAACTGCATCAGATTCTCTGATAAACCAAATGTATAATATAGGGCTCTGTATAGAATATGGGACATACACTATATACAGGAATTATATATATATATATATATATATATATATATATATATATATATATATATATATATATATATATAATATATATATATATATATATATATATATATATATATTTATATATATGTATGTGTGTATGTGTTATGTGAAATGTTTCTATGTTAAATAAGTATAATCAACTAATCTTTATTATTGACTTCTGATAAATCACCTGCTGTTCAGCACATACTATACAATGTATAGTTTTCACTTGCAAGAGCGTTATGAATTACAGTACTGCAACTACTACACTGTGTGACAATGATAAATCCCACATTCTTATTCTCACTAAACATAAGATATAACAATTATATCTTAAGGGCACTAGTGTTACATAATCTGGAGCAGAGTCTGCTTTGCATTGACAATTACACAAAAACCATCCATGAAATATGCTATCAATTTATTTCAGTGTATATTGCTATTCAACATTTTCGAATGTCAAGTGCTTATCACTTTAAACTAATGAGAGATTTTTAACCTTTTCTAATGTTATAACTAACCACATTACATAAGGACTGAAATGACCAACATCTCACTGTCAGGTTTATGAAAGAATCAGGTTTATGAAAGAATCAGGTATTGACAAAACGTTCTATTTTGCTATATCCTTCCATTGAAAGAAAACTTGAAAAATGTTACCTGTTTTTACACGCCAATTTAAAAAAATAACCAAAAATAATATTCAAACTATCATGCAAACGTTATATTCCGTCTTGATATACCAACTGGGATGACTGTGTGTGAGACATTGACAGGTTGGGAAATGTACACTGAGATCTTCAGGCATGGCAATGATCTAATCCTAAATGAGTCCTTAAATAAAAGAATACTGAAATTAGAGTGTTTCTTTTAAAGAAATACTGTGCATGTACTCAAAAACTTGATAATAGCTAAAGTTATTCTTAAACACTAAACATAAACATGGTTACACATACAGGTAAAGTAAGCATATAGTATGTACAGTATGTGCTCAGTTCTATTCCCTGTAAAGGTAGAGTTTAGATAGTAAACATGAGCTTCCCATGTTATACTATGAAAGCATTTTAAATAAGAGGGGTGTCACAACTAAATTTTACCCATGAGCAAATGATTAACATTTTTAGTACATGCATAGCAGCAGGTACTTTACTGTTAAACTATTGCAGACACACAGCCAAAGCAAATGTACTGTACCTTATTTGTACTTCAGATTCTGCTTCCCCCGTGCAAATAAAGGATAGATAGGATGGAGTGAGGAATGGACGACGACTGAGGAGAAAGAGGGAGAGAACGAGACATATCTCCAGTTATTTCTCAGTGTGACATTGTAAAGATTGCTGAAGATTAAGTGACGCCCCCTTAAAGCTGAGCTCCACCTTAGACGAAAATTACATGCTGATCTGGGGAGCTTCAGTACTTGCAATGCTGGCTGCAAACCCAACACCTTCACATTACCCATCTGGGGGTGTGTTGCCTAGTAATCCTGAGAGAAATGCAATTAAATATAAAAACCACAGGGAAAAAAACTGCTTCAGCTGAGAACATTTTAGGAGCGTGGGGAAGTTGGAATTGCCTAGCAGTTTATATGTTCCCATAGTATGTTTGCAGGTCTGTGCCATCTGGTGGCTAAAGACATTTATTGTCTCAATATAAGACCACATTTATAAATATGCATAAGGGCAACAGCGCGTTGATCAGCTGTGTCACTGTGTTAAAGGACTCAGAGTTTAATACTGGATTTGAAATGTCACTTTCCATAGATCGCTATACTGTATATGATATTAACTCTGATATGTACCTTTCAGTGTCTACCGAATAAGATACACAGAACAAAGGAATGCATGTATTTATCTCCCCAACAAAGGGTAATGATTCTACTATAAAAATGATATATAATATCAAAATGGGGAAAGCTCTATCAAAACAGTCAAAACCGTACTTGAATGCTACACTGCACATTTAGCATAAAAAGTGGAGAAAGCCACTTAAGCTCATTTTTATTTATGATAACATAATTGACAATAGCAGTAAGGAATATACTCACTGTAAATACGAGGAGGTGAAATATATGGCGTGTAAAAAAAAAAACTAGGGCACTCAATACAATGACACCTGGGCTGAGCTAATGCATTGTAATAACGTTGTGCCTGGTATTTCCACAGTGCTCTACGGAAATACAGTAATAGGATGCTACAGTATGTGCCATTGTAGACTAAGTACTTAGAACAGTCTAACCATATTTCAGTTAAACTAATGGGCTCTATCGAGGTATTATTTGTAAACAGTAGATATCTCAATCTTTATGAAATGATCCTGACAGCTCATAACCATTTGCTAAAATGCTAACCACTTGATTGATAGGCGTTCGTGTGCTTGTCATGCAATGTAATACACGTTTCTTGTAAAGGAGGAATACTGTGATAATCACATTTCTACATTTTTATGTATTATACAAAAATATTATTTAGAATAAAAGTAATGTGTTGTAAGAATGTTTCGTTCAGCTGCCCACACACGCACATAAAAACCCTTCGGAATGCCAACAGCAATACGTCCTTAAATTCAAGTGGCATATACATACACTATATTGTTTTCTTACTACAGTATATATTTTAAGAACAGTACATTTACGATGATACTGTATGTTGGTGTATTTAAATAATCACACACTACAATCAGCTTCAGATAGTTAATCCATATCCTTTTTTAACAGACAAAATACATACTTTGATATTAAACGATAACAAAATATATATATTTAGTATTTTATTATTGTTTTTTTCTTTTACATGTAAACTTGAGCTTTCTCCTATCAAAATGAGATAATTTCAACACTGAGTCTCATGCTTATAGTAAGATGAGCTGTTACTTCTTACCTCAGTTTATTGATTGTGCCAGATATATAATATGAGAACAATGCATGGCCACACGATGGCACTGACCTTCAAACAAGCTACAGTATTGAAGCATTATCTTAATAGGCAATATAAACTTCCATCGCCTTCCAATATCGTCTATGTTCCTTGCATTCAAACAAGCTACAGTATTGGAACATTATCTTAATAGGCAATATAAACTTCCATCGCCTTAAAATATCGTCTATGTTCCTTGCATTCAATAATTGCTGTTCATTTTTTTTTTTAAAGAATACTCCCCAATGCAGGAGGATTTGTAGCGTTGTTGCTTTGCAGACCATGTTCCATTGTGAGCCATGTGGTATTGGCTTAAGGTGGATGTTATCTTTAAGGGGGCGTCACTACCTACATCCAACAACCTTCACCATCTCGGCGGGAGAAAACACAGAGAATTAGATCATTTCTCTCTCCCTCACACTCTCACTTTATTTGTTTTGTTTTATATGTATCAATACCTCGTATTAGCAAACATTAATTCCACATAGATATCTCTTCTTGCTGCAAACCGTCTCCAGGAATCTCTGGGCTAAATGACCTCAGGTATGTTCAATGTTTCTTGATTTGTTTTCCTCTGGACTTTCTGGTCTACTGGAGCCAAGAATCAGCAGTTTGCATAGCAGTTTAAAGTAAAATATTTACTGTGATTTGCACGAGTGACTGAACTAAATATAGTCACAATTATGTGCCCTGGTAGCTGGTCAGCATGGATTATTTGAGTGACTTATTGTATTATGTGCAATAATGAGCAAGGTAAACCCCTCCTTTCACCAGTTTTCCAAATTAGTAATGTGTAGCACTGGTGCGAAATGAATCTCATTCTGGGTTGCTTGTATACACAAGCAGAAGATGAAACGATTAATGTAACGATTAACCAGACATGCTGCCCTGTCCAAGGTGCTGTACAGTAGATAGCCACTGATATGATGTGTTTTTTTGTTGTTCTGTATTGCAACTGATATAATACATGTTATGCAGTAAGTCTAAAACAATGCATACTCGAATATGTTTCGTATTTTGTTCAAATGCCGTAGTGCTAAATGATTATATTACCTTTGATGTTATTATAAATATAGGTACTGTATAAGCAGTTTTAAATAACTAGACAAATGTGTGTGATAGAACTGCACACTACAGTATATTTCTCCACGGGCATGATTTTAATATGTTTAGCACACAGTATTATTTCATGTGCATTTATTTAAAAAGCTTAGCTAGTGCATGTTATCATTACTACTGTTTGTTAATCGCCATTTTTTCACGAAACACATAATATTGTTTATATTAAACCCATACATTCAGTTACATTAAACACTCACATTTACCTTGTAGATGGTGCTTTGGCAAAATTAAATCATTAATTAATTTATGAGGAATGTATGTAGCAATTCTAAGTGGACAGAACAATATAGATTTCCATCATGGGAACCTCTTACTTTAAATATAAACAAAATGTAACAAAAATATGATTGATAAAGCAAGCATACATGATTGTGGTTTACATTTTATATAATAGTGATGTTACAATAACATTTTGGGGGTTATTCATCAAGTGTAGGGAATAAATGTTACGACTAACAGAAGTAGGGCAAATCGCTGAAAAATTTTCTTGTTTGTCAAATGCAGGTCATCATAAGTGGCATGCACATGCAATCACACACTTTATGAATCAAGCTATTTAACAACATGCAAATCATACTAAAATGAAATATTTATGCATATTTTAATGTCCTTCAGTGTCCAGTAAATAAAATCAAGGTTTATTAAGTTAGAAGCTTCCATTGTTTTTCTTACCATCAGGTAAGTGCTGATGTGAAAAGCAATTGTACTGTATGTCCCATTCAACAAGAAAACAAAAATTACAATATCTAAATGCTGGCTGCTAGTTCTTCTAAATTCACAAGCTCCATCTGTCTCAAGGATATATCATTTAAAGGAGCTTCTGAATGGCATCACGATGTCTGAAAAGTTAAGCACGTGAACCTAAATAAATAAATACATTGGTATCCCTCCATGATTGAGTTGGGACAACAGCTGCTACAATGTGTAATCTAACAGATGTTCAGTTAGTCACCACAGTGATAAACTTTACTTACACCTAAATACTTATTGTCAGATTTAACAACAGGGGGTGTGCTTTACAGGCCACTGAATATTTCTCCACTTGTAATGAATAACACATATTGCTTTGAACTGTTTATCTTTGATTAAGTGTTGATTCATTAGCTCATTCACTGCTCAAGTGGCTTGCCCCACATTGATTTTTACTTCCCCAGTATTTAGGTGATCTGATACTAATCAAAGAAAGGAATACCCTGTCCTGATTTTACCGCACACATTGCTTGTTTGCTCTGATCCATTTCTGCCTAGGAAAAACTACTAAGTATTAAGCGTAATACAGTACTGGCTATGCCGGAATCTGACAATGAGGTGCTTCAAGCGGTTACAAAGGCTTAATTAACAAAACAGTTGAATCTGTGCCACCCATACACGTGCCCATTTTCTTCACAAGAATTATTGTGTGTGCAGTACAATTAGCTTCATTTTGTAAGAAAGGCCGTAAATTACTAGGATCGCTTAATCTAGTGATGTCACATAATCCTTTTATTAATAGAAGGGTGACAATTTATACTGTAGAATTATTTCTTAAAGTACTCCTAACTACAAGTCATGTGAACATCTTTCATAATCCAAATAATAAGAAACAATTTTCTGTATTCTGTATTTGGGAAAAGAAGATTGAAAAAAAATAATCCTGGATGAACCTACAGTATCTTTTTTACCTTAAAGTCTTATTATTATTCTCATTCACAGCAATTCCTAGGGTGACCACATGACACAGTAATCACCGTGGCATTCTGGTCAGGTTTAGAAATTAAGATTGTTTATGTCAAAGTATTGTATGAATGGATTATATATATATATATATATATATATATATATATATATATATATATATATATATAATACACTGTGTGTACATAGTACACAGCGCTTCCACTGCAGCAAGAGATTCTGGCAAATGACATACAAATGAGCACACAGTGCCACCGTTAGCTTCAAAACCATATAACATGGTCCCTTATAAGCTTATGCTTGCTGCATTTCACAGCTTTTGAGCACCACCTGGGTTAAGATGCATAGCCAGTAAACCCACCCAAAGACAGCCGTTTTGACCTTAATGGGTCTCATCAGTGTGGGGTTGGTTATACCGGCTTTGCAAAATAAAGCATGGGATAGGTTTCACCACACTTAGTTAAGTTATGGTGGGTAAAAAAAGTGACAAAAACCCTCCACAGTAAAGCATGTAGCAAATGGAAATATTACTGTATGCTCATTTGCATGTCTTAGACAGGTCTGCAACCCTGTCTTTCACCAGTATCACCCAGCACACAGTGCTTCCACTGCAGCAAGAGATTCTGGGAAATGACATGCAAATGAGCACACAGTTTCCCCTTTTGCTTCAAAACCATATAACATGGTCCCCTATAAGCTTATGCTTGCTGCATTTCACAGCTTTTGAGCACCACCTGGGTTAAGATGCATAGCCAGTAAACCCACCCAAAGACAGCCGTTTTGACCTTAATGGGTCTCATCAGTGTGGGGTTGGTTATACCGGCTTTGCAAAATAAAGCATGGGATAGGTTTCACCACACTTAGTTAAGTTATGGTGGGTAAAAAAAGTGACAAAAACCCTCCACAGTAAAGCATGTAGCAAATGGAAATATTACTGTATGCTCATTTGCATGTCTTAGACAGGTCTGCAACCCTGTCTTTCACCAGTATCACCCAGCACACAGTGCTTCCACTGCAGCAAGAGATTCTGGGAAATGACATGCAAATGAGCACACAGTTTCCCCTTTTGCTTCAAAACCATATAGCATGGTCCCCTATAAGCTTAGGCATGCTGCATTTCACAGCTTTTGAGCACAGCCTAGGTTAAGATGCATAGCCAGTAAACCCACACACAGACAGCCATTTCAACCTTAATGGGTCTCATCAGTGTGCGGTTGGTTATACTGGTTTTGCAAAATGAAGCATGAGATATACAGCATATACAGTATAGAAGCCACACTTTCCTTCTCCATCTCACTTCCCCCCATAAATGGAAAATTCAGAATGCACATTACCATCAACCATCCCAATTGAAACCTGGCCTTGACATACATTACAGGAGGATCATGAGCCAGGTGATAACATGTTATCTTATTCAAATGATCTGTTTTTCACAGCACATCTTTTTGCACTTTTTTAATCAACACTACATTTTATCTGCACATTAAGAACTGAATGCTTCATTATTGTTATATTTAACACTCCATTAATTATTTCTTCAAAAGCTAAGTGTGAAGCAGGGTTTGTTATTCTGAATACCTGTGGGACCATTTTATATTGGGTTTTTTTTTAATTCTAGAATTTAAAAAATACAATATGAGGGGATTTTCACAGAACGGAATTAGAAACATATAGCTGTTAATCCTCATACAGTGATTGAGGTACAGTACTAATTCCAGAAAGTACAGCACCCTCCCACTAAACTAGCCATGGATTTTTATCCTTGATTTGCTCGTGAGATTCTCATGCACATTATTGCTTCAGCTAGACTTTTATAAATATTTAGCTAATAACTTTGAAATGAAATCAAGTCAAAATCTTTGACAACGTGTACACATAATAAACTTTCTAATTAGAAGGGAGATACAGTATATGATTATATGGGTAGTAGCCACAGAGAAAACAGAGGTGTTAACCTTAATTTCACCTGGGCCAAGATACATGCACTACCAATAATAGACACCAATAGCAGTTGAATTCAGGATTTAGAATAATGCAAAAAGATTAAAATATAGCAAATGCCACCAGCAAAGTGGTGCCATGTTACACCAGTGTACTTTACCACGAGGGAGATGAATTTAAGGTTATAACTTCTGTATTTCCTATGGCTATGACCTGCAGCTATTTACATTTAATAACCTTATATAGTTATTAGTGGATTGCAAAACTATTATTTATAATATTGTATGTAGAAGGGGGGGAGGGGGGTAAACATATGTTGTCAATACATTTGCTTTATCATTAAATATTGTTTTTCTGTAAACTGACCAAATCTCCCTTGGAAGTCTATCTGAGAGTGAGGCTGCAGGGAGAGTCCGTTTTCGTTGTTTCTATTAGTGTATGTATGCATGCATAATTATATGCATGTACAGTACAGTATGAGTTGCAACTTGACAAACATTCCTTAGGTAAACAGTTTAGAAATAAAAAGTACTCAATTTGTTCTGGTGACCCTTAAAAGGGTAAAGTTTATGTGCATAGCACTTATGCTAAACTAAAAGTAATTTGTAATCTCTAAAAAAAAAAAAAAAAAAAAAAAAAAAACAGTAAGCACCTTCAGGATATGAAAAACACAACTAATGTTTGTATTTGACAAGGTAAGCCAAAGCAAAGAAAGATTAAAACAGCAATAATTAGAGATGCACATTTTTATCAAATATTGCACCAAGTAATAAGTTTTAATCTCCTTATAATGATTTCCCAAATGTATTAGAAATGGAAATCATACTATGTTGGGTTAAACAATATCTGTGCTACGAGATGTAACATAACATTCATTCTCATAGGGCTAGCTTCATGTAATGTGACAACAATCTAAGTTACAGTAGTACATTAATAGCAGTGCAGTATTTATTGGGGCAACAGGCATGATGTAAAAAAAATGTTGTTCTCCCATACAAAGTTTGATATTATTTTGAATGCTTGTTGGTTTAAGAAACATGCAGATGAGCTAATTACAACCTAAATTATATTATCCTTCAGATGTAGCCAGATTTACTAGTCTAGCCAGAGCTGCGACTAAAGAAACTCAAAATGCTGTGGATCTAGGGAAGGTAAAAGCCGCGGGCTGCTGCAGGGCTACATTCTCCTTTATCAGACCCCCACAGCACTTATCCCAACTGATGGGGTGAAAAACACAGGCATTCATGCAGCTTCACCCATCAGTGGGGAAAGTTTGTCTGTCTACATTTGTACATTCAATAAGCTTCGTTAGGAGTAACCCTGGGAAATAACACCATGTTATACAAGTCATAGCTAACTGGCAATACGCCTAGCCAGAGACTGAAATAGGGCTTGAGAGAGAGAGAGAGAGAGAAAGAGAGAAAACGAGAATGTGCATATTTCCCATGTATCTTGAGTGTGCTCCCAGCTATTTTTCATCTCACAATGGTGAGCATAGGTGAATCTATTTGGAGGTATATAATTAAATTGACTTTCCCTCCTCTCTCCTGTCCTCATTTCTTCCCTCTCTCCCTCCAACAAAAGCTCTAATTTTAATGTCTAGCTGGGTATTCTACTGGGCTCAAATAAGACTGTTATTTTTTGCATATGATCAAGGCATCATCTAATTCATGTTTTAGGTAAAGTCCATGACTTGTTTGTTTATCTTATTTGAACCTCAATTGTATCATTTGAATCATCTCTTAACCCCTCAGGACAAGATTCATCTCCCCCTTCCATGACTTGTTTGTTTATCTGGTACGTTATGGGTTAGTCTGATTTACCTTAAATTTCATCAACAATTGTCCAGTCTACAATCAGCAATTAGGCTGTTTTATTGGGTGGTCATGTGGTTTGTTAGCAATATGTGTGAACCTAATTTGGCAAAAGCATAATACTTAAAAATAGTCACTATAAAATATGAACATTTTAAGTGTTTGTGGAGTTATACAGGAGGTGGACATATTGTCCATATGTTCCAATAAGTATCGGACGTAAATGACAAACCCACAGTGTGCCTAAACACTTTGAATTATTCCATAATTCAGACCCCAGTCTATTAACTTTCAGGGAAATTGAGCATGGACTTCAGTCGGCTTAGATACTTCAGCAACTTCATGAGGATTTTACTGGACAGCTTTCTGTGAGCTCTCTTCACTACACTAATATTCTACCATCACCATTACCCTACCCCAATTTCCTCTACCGCAGTCTCCTAATACTTCTCCTTGTTTTCCCACAATTATCACACCTTGCTTTCCTGACTATCTCATCCTCCAATTCCATCTCTTAACACACCCTGGCACTGCCTAAGGTTGCAAGCCTTTGGTGCCAGCTCAAGGGTACATGTCATTTTTTGCTGTTTGTGTGGTGCACTTGCCAACACCTCAAACTGGAAAGACTACATCTTCATGTTAAGTACTGTAATAAGTTAATATAAAAAAAATCTGTCTCACCCCTCCACATGGTCTATCTCTTTCCCTCCTTTCCATTCATGTTGTTAAAACAACAAAATGCAACAAAGTGCAAATGTTCGGCGCAGTGATAAAGGGCATATGATGGTGCCTTCTATAAGTGAATATATCATAAAAACTTTAAATAAAGTGCAATATTGTGTAATCATATAGTGACTAAAAAGTGAAATACAAAATAAGGATTGCAGCTCTGAACCCTTTAAATGGATGGTCTGTCGAATCCACTTCAAACGTTGATTTCCTCAAAGTATAGGGGAGCGCAGGTTCAATATGTAATGAGAGATAAATAGAACATAGTGCAAATAAAGTATAGAATGGTGAAGTGTATTAAACACTAGGTCGAATGGAGACTCACGTGGTGTCAATCAAAATGAGGCGTTTCAGAGATCAGTGGCAATGAGCTTGACTCTGGTGTGTGATGCAGGAACTTCAATCAAATATTTGCTCCATCTCTAACTCCTCTAACATGTCCTTCCCTCTCTTTAATATCCTAACATTTAGCCTCACTCACTCCACAACATCTACTTCCACATTCACATACAGATATAGATGAACCTACATGTTATAGACCAGTGGTGCTCAAACCTTTTTGTCTTGCGCTCACCCTGCCTGGTCTACTCCACTGATAGCGCCCCCTTACATTGTCTGAAGCGTCAAATGACGCCACAGGGTAAGGTGATGTCACATTACCCTGTGGTGTAATTTGACGTCGCATTGCTATGGCGGTCGCCAAAGCCGACAGTCACGGTAAGTGAAGTTGCAGAGGCCTCGCGCAGTCCCCAGCAATTAATTTAAATGCCTTTGGGAAGAGTGTATGGCCTCTGTAACCGCCTCCCCCCCAAAAAAATCTCACGCCTCTAGTTTGCACACACCTTCTATAGACCCCGTCCAATTTTCAAAATGTTTAAACCTCTCCTATCTCTACCCTTTCCTGCCCTAACTATCTCTCTATATGACTGTACACTTTCATCAGCCTTAGGCCGAGTCCATAGAAGGACAGGCCGTGCTGAGCCGTGCGGACGCTCAGCGCTGAGCCCCTGCATCCTCAATGAGGATGCCTTCAGAGGGGGCTCACGCGAGCGTCCGCAGGCGTGCGGAGGCTTTGGAATTTTCAGCCGAGCGCCAAGCTGTTTTTCAGCGCGCTGTCGGCTGAAAACATCCAATCAGCCTGAAGCAGCGTCACCGTCACGGCGCCGTGATGTCGGCGTCGTGACGTTGACGTCAGTGCGTCGCGGGCGATTGGCCCAGCGACGTCACTGCCCCGCCTCCAACAACCTCCCCCCCGGCTCCCTTCTCGCACACTGGCTCGCCTGCAAGTCCGTGGAATCGCGCTGACTTAAGCAGGCGAGCCTCAGCGTTAGCGCGCCTCCGCTCTCCTGAAGCCTCTATGGCCCCGGCCTTAGACAAGATGGTTCCTGCCACCACACGTCACCCCCAACAATTTAATCCACAATCATGGTACACACATTTTGCCCGCTATCTTTGGAAACATTACTGGAGGAAATCCCACTTTGAAGCCAGTATTCTCCACTATAAATGTATACTCTCGTCCTATAACACTGTCCTTTCTCTTGCCAACCTACCTTTCTTCACTCATACTAACTATGTACATGAAACCCTCAATGCCTATTTGTGACCTTTAACTCTCTTCTTTGCCCAACTGCACCGTACTACTCTCAAGACCTGTGACCTTCCCACTTACTTCCCAGGCAAGATTGATTAAATCTGACATGACCTCTCTTCATGTCATGCCCCACATGCACCACTTGTCTTCCCTTATACATCTAAATCTACTCTCAGCTCATTTTCCCCCCTGTGACTGAGGATAAGCTCTCTGTTCTCCTCTCATCGTCTGAATTTAAAACCTGCCCCCTTGATCATATTCCCTCGCATCTCCTCCACTTTGTCTCTGTCACACAAAGCCTCACCCTAATTCACTTTTTTAACCACTTTCTCACCTCCACCTCCCATCTTCTTTTAAATATGCACTCATCATACCTATTCTAAAGAAACCCAACCTCACTCTCTAACTACCATCCTATCTCTCTCCTCCCCTTTGCCTCCAAGCTACTGTACTTGAGTGACTTGTATATAACCACTTGACTCACTTTATCTGCTTGAATCTTTTCAATCTGGTTTCCATCCGCTACACTCAACTGAGACAGCACTAACAAAGATGGCCAATGACCTACTCTGACAGCTAAGTATAAGGGTCACTTCTCTTTACTAATTTTCCTGACTATCTGCTGCCTTTGACACTGTTGATCACCTACTTATTCTGCACAATATCACCTCCATTGGCTTCCATGATGCAGCCCTCCTCTGGTTCACAACCTACCTATCCAACTGCTTCCTTCTACTGCTACCTTCTCTGGTGTCTCCTCTTCCTTCCTTTTTTTAGTAGAGGGTCCCAAAAGGTTCTGTCCTTGGTTCTCTGATCTTCTCACTCTACTCTTCTTCTCTTAGTGAACTAATACAATATTTTGACTTATCTCTTTGTTGATGACAACCAAATGTATCTCTCCTCCCTTGACCTCTCTCTCCATCTCTTGTTTTGTGTCACCAACTGTCTCTCTGCAAGCTCCTCCTGGATGTTCTGCCATTACATGAAGCCTAACATGTCCAAAAGAGAAATAATACTCTTACTCCCTTCCACTGCCGTCAATAACACTAGAATCTCATTAACACCCCAAGGGTGTCTAGTGTTCATCTTTACTCTGATCTCTCGTTTATTTCTTACTTTCAGTCACTCACTACTTCCTGTTGTCTCCAGCTCCAAAATATCACCTGGATATGCCCTTTTCAACTCATGATGCAACTAAAATCCTAATTCACTCACTCATCTTATCTCACCTTGACTATTGCAAACTTATCCTAGTTGGCATTTCCCTTGTCCACCTATACCAACTTCAATCTATCCTAAATGCTGCTGCCAGCCTTGTCTACCTCACTCACTGCTCCACTTCTACTGCTCCACTATGCAAAGCCCTACACTGGCTTCCCAAATCCTCTAGAATTACATTTTAAACACTAGCTCTGACTTACAAAGCTCTCAATGGCTGTACCCACCCCATATATCTCATCCGTCATCTCCAAATATATCTCTAAGATCCTCTGTGTTCTGCCCATGACATCTACCTTTCCTCCTGCCTTATTACCTCCTCTTACTCCCACCTACAAGACTTCTTACTTCCTACACTCTTGAGCTGGAATTCCCTACCACATACAATCAGCTACTCTCCCAGCTTTCAGGCATTTAAAATCCCTGAAAACTCATCCTTTCAAGGAAGCCTATCTGGGATTTCTCTAAAATTCACCCCTCCTCTCCAAATTCATTGGAACCAGCTGCGCAGCTGGACCAATTTCACACTATATAACACCCCCTAACATCCACACCCCCAAACCTTAATGGGATCAGCCGTGCAAATGAACCTACTCCATCCTGAGGCATACTTTGTCCCATAATATATTTCCACTTTATATTTTGTTTCAACATTGTCCCTGATTCCCTCTAGAATGTAAGCTCTGACAAGCAGTGCCCTCATTACCTCTTTGTATCTGTTTGTGCTTCTTTGTCATTATTTAGTATGTCATATTGTCATTCTGTTTATGTAATTTACATCACTCTGTACCTCCATTGTACCATGCTGTGGAATATGTTGGCGCTTTACAATTACAAATAAGCGATAATAATAATAATAAGAAGAATATTTGTCCTGATTAGCCATAGTTTAGTGAATCTAACTCGTAAGCAGTCAATAGCAGTTAACGTCAATTGGGGTGTGATAACTTGCATTATGGCTTCGTGAATCCTGGTCCTAGTGTCCAGTCGCTGCAAAACAGGCTTTTATGATGCTTGATATATGGATCTCTTGTATCAAACTAAATTGATAAGATTTTTTGTATAACTACTTCTAAATACATTAATATACTGACACCATTTTTTTTTTTTTTTTTACAAATAATCATGACTACAATCAGTAGATTAGTATTGCATTAAACCCCACTAGCTATGCAACAATTTACACTGCAATCTATTTTATGCATTATTTTTTTATACAGCTGGTAATTTAATGTCCTCTGATCAATTTGTTAAATGACAATTATTAATTGCATTCAGATATAAGAATATTAAATCAGCTAAATGAATGGCTTTGTTGCACACATACAGTATTTGAATAGTGAAAAAAAAGAAAAAAGAATGGCACAAAAGGGCTTAATGTGACAATGATAATAATATATAATATAAATAATATGCATGAAAAAAATACTAGTATAACTCTCTCTAAAGAATGACCATATTTTCTGTAAAAAATACAGATGTAGCAAGACTTAACTCATTGGTGCCATGGCCACCCGCGCTCAAGTGACCGCGGTAATCGCGGCAAGAAGGGATTAACACTGCGAGGCGTTCCATTGAGAAGCATGGACACCCCCGCAGTGCGATCACTGCAAACACTGTCCCCAGCACAGTAGACTTTGGCTTGTTCATCCACAGCACTGGGGGCAATAAGTTTGGCTACATCTATATATAATTCAACTACTAAAGTGACCCGATACTTCCCCTGTAAGACTGGGTTGCTTCTGAGAAATTAGACTATCACTAAGATCCACATAAATAAACTTCTTGGATAATTTCCAGCACAAACTCCTCAGCAATCAGTGAAAGAGATAAAAACTGGGAGAGAAAAAAATTATATCGTGTAGTAATTTGAAAAAAATTGAAAATTGAATAAAAAAAGAAATACACTTGCATGGACTGCCTAAAAAAATAGGCAAAGTGTAATTGTAGATATAGATCTTATCCCATATACTGGATATGTGTAGCTTTAAGTCCCATCTCTGATTATGGATAGTTGTAGCTTTGAATCTCTGATTTTAGGTCGATGTTCCCCATAATCAAATTTGGAAGTGGAAATAGAGGACAGAGAGACACCAATAGTGTTATTTGTTTTTACGCCGGAGCCATACCAGGCACTCGTGCAGTTTCTCTATCAACAGCATTTTTATGCTTCTTCTCCCATTTTAATATGTGTATTCAAGATGATGTATTATGAGTATTTGTAATAACACAAAAACACTTTACTCTATGGTAAATATGTATTACACTATTTGGTGTGTCTTTTTCCTCTCCCAAATTTGATCTAGGGGAAAGTGTACCTACTATCAGAGATTCAAAGCTACAACTACCAGGGATGGGACTTAAATCTACAGATATCCAATGCTTGGGATGAGATCAACAAAATACTGTATCTACAATGACAAATCGCCTATTTTTGAAGTGAAACTCCTATAGCGGCACCTACCACATCAGCAAAATTCCCTGACAGTGAATGCAGTTGATTGATGCGGAAGTCAGTGGTGATGGATGTGATAGAATATTCAGTGCACTTTTCTTTGTAGCTTTGAAGTAAATATTGGATCCTAGAATCTTTAATGTACGTGCATTTTAAGTGAAACTTCTTTGTCTTTTGTCACGGTTTTGTCACAGAAATTGTATTTGTGATGGTGCTGTTTTTAATTACAAATCAAAACACAATTTCAGTGACAAAACGCAAAGAAGTTTCACTTAGAACTCGCGTGTGTGGCACACACCCTGTTTTAATTATTTGCTCTTCTATATTTATACTAACTGTGAATTCCTCGTTTGTGTGTGTGTGTGTGTGAAGGTGAGTGACAGTGTGTGAATCTGAGTGACAGTGAGTGAGTGTGGGAGTGAGTGTGTGTTAGTGACAGTGTGTGTGAGTGTGCATGTGTGTGACAGTGTGTGTGTGAATGACAGCATGTGTATGAGTGACAGCGTGTGTGTGAGTGTGTGTGCGTGAGTAGTGTGAGTGACTGTGTGTGAGTGACTGTGTGTGTGTGTGTGGGGCAGTGTGTGTGGGTGACTAGTATGGGTGGGTGACTAGTCTGGGTGGATGACTGACTGGGTGGATGACTGACTGGGAGGGTAACAGACTGGGTGACTAGGTGGGTGACTGACTGACTTGGTGGGTGACTGACTGGGTGGATGACTTGACTGGGTTGGTGACTGGGTGGATGACTTGACTGGGTGACTGACTGACTTTCTAAAAAGATGGGCAACCTTTTTTAGAACAAATCTATAGTATCTGCCATCACAGTCTCCATGGGTAATGAATGCCATATTTTAACTGCCCTTACTGTAAAGAACCCTTTCCTTTTTTGCTGTTGAAATCTCCTTTCCTTCAACCTTAAGGGATGGCCCGAGTCCTTTGTACTGCCCGTGGGATGAATAATTCTTTTGAAAGCTCCTTGTATTGTCCCCGAATATATTTGTATGTAGTTATCATATCCCCTCTTAGATGCCTCTTTTTTAATGTAAATAAATCTAATTTAGCTAGCTTCTCCTCATAAGTTAGATTGTCCATCCCCTTTGTTAATTTGCTGGCTCTTCTTTGCACTCTCTCTAGTTCCATAATGTCTTTTCTTAGGATTGGTGCCCAAAATTGTACTCCATATTCAAGGTGTGGTCTTACTAATGCTTTATAAAGGGGCATAATTATGTTTACTTCCCTTCCATCCATTGCCCTTTAATGCAAGATAAGATCTTGTTTGCATTTGCAGCTACTGCATGACTTTGGGCACTATTGCTAAGCCTGCTGTCTACAAGCACTCCTAATTCCTTCTCCATCAAGGATTCACCCAGTTTATCCCCATTTAATTCGTAAATCGCCTTTTTATTCTTGCATCCCAAATGCATAACCTTACATTTATCTGTATTATACCTCATCTGCCATTTACCTGCCCATGTTTCCAGTCTCTCCAAGTCCTTCTGAAGAAAAATTACATCCTGCTCTGATTCTACTACCTTACACAATTTATTATCATCAGCAAAGATGGAGACTTTGCTCTCGTTGCCAACCTCAAGGTCATTAATAAACAAGTTAAAAAGCAGGGGTCCCAATACCGATCCCTGAGGTACTCCACTCACAACTTTAGCCCAACCTGAAAAAGTTCAATTTATGACAACCCTCTGTTGTCTGTCCTTTAACCAGGTTTCAATCCAGGTGCATATATTATTTCTGAGTCCAATTTTCTTTATTTTGTACACCAAATTTTTGTGTGAAACCGTATCAAAAGCCTTTGCAAAATCTAAGTAGACCACATCAACTGCATTACCTTGGTCTAAATTCCTACCTCCCTCCTCAAAGAAACAAATAAGGTTAGTTTGGCATGATCTATCCTTCATAAATCTATGCTGACTATTACTAATCATTTTGTTTTCCATTAGGTATTCCTGAATATTATCCTGTATTAAACCTTCAAGAAGTTTCCCCACTGTTGAAGTCAAGCTTACAGGTCTGTAATTCCCCGGTTGTGATCTAGCTCCTTTTTTAAATATAGGCACCACATCTGCTTTACGCCAATCTTGTGGTACTGAGCCTGTGGAAATGGAGTCCTTGAATATTAAATATAATGGTTTGGCTATTACTGAGCTTAACTCCTTGAGAACTCTTGGATGTATGCCATCGGGGCCAGGTGCCTTATTTACTTTAATTTTTTTAATTACTTTGATGATATCCTCATCTATTCTAAAACCCTTTAACAACATCATCAGCAGGTGAGGGTGGTCCTTAAATGCCTCCTTGAGAACAAACTCTTCGCTTAATTCGAGACGTGCGAATTCGAGAAATACCGTCTTTCGTTTATCGGATACATTATCTCTGCCCAAGGCCTAGAAATGGACCATGTGTAACCAATAAAAGCGCAACAAATAAATTGATACTATATATCAATTAGAAGTGAAAATCAAAGGCTGCCTAAACACCTGCGTTTTCCCTAAACCGCAGTACCTAATGAACTAAACATTTGCGCCACGAACACTGGTTTGTTTAGTCTAGAAATGGACCATGCCAAGGTTGCTGCTGTTCTGGACTGGCCAGTGCATAAGGGATTAAAAGCCATTCAGAGATTCTTGGGCTTCGCAAACTATATAGCAAAGAAATCAGTGTGCGCTGTCCCTTTAAATCCTCTCTCTTCTAAATCTGTGGTTTTCTCCTTGCTGCTCCCAATCTCCCGTGATCAGCGGGGCATTTACAAACACATATACACACAAAAGGGGCACAAGAAGAGAAAAAACAAAGACTAAATTAATGACAAAATTATACTTTATATGTCAAATAATAAAAACATATAACTTCCAAATTAAAAGAAAAAAGATCTAATAGATCCAATGGTCTGAGTACACACAATAAAGCATAAAACTCTATACTGAGAAACCCCACATCCTAAAAGTGTCCTTAGATGTTGTAAAGAGAAAAAGTCCAGTTGCAGAGGTGAAATATAGCTAACAGCCTTAACTTTCAGTTGGCGTCCTCGTGGGGTCAAGGCAACGTTGTGGTGTGGTCAGGGCAGCGACGGGATACACATGACGACGGATACCCGGAAGCTGCTAGCAGAGTACACCATGAGGACGCCAACTGAAAGTTAAGGCTGGTAGCTATATTTCAGCTTTGCAAACTATTACAGGTGATTTATTCAGGATTTTTCCAAAATCGTTGCACCCATCACAGCCATGACAAAAAAACAGGCAGATCACATGAACTGGTCTCAACAGGCTCAGGCGGATTTTCTGAAGCTCAAGAAACTTTTTTTTTTTGCACCCATCCTGAAACACTTTGATCCTCGTCATCCTTTTATCGTCAAAGTGGATGCCTCTGACGTTGGAGCAGGTGTAGTCCTGTCACAAAGAAGTGAGTTTCAGGGTCGGTTACATCCGTGTTCCTTCTTCTCTAAAAAAGTTTTCTCTTGCGGAACACAACTTTGATGTGGGCAATCATGAACTTCTAGCCATTAAAATGGCTCTGGAGGAATGGAGACACTTTCTTGAGGGAACCACCGTGCCAGTCACGATTCTTACGGACCATAAAAACTTGGAATACCTTGAGGGGGCACGCAAGTTAATCACTCGCCAGGCTAGATGGCACTCTTTTTTAATCGCTTTAATTACATGATCTACTAATGCCCAGGTTTCAAGAATGTAAAGGCGGATGCCCTTTCACGCCAGTTCTCCATGGATGACACTGATTCGATGGACAAGGGACCCATCATTCCCTCATCTAAGATTGTGACCGCTATTACAATTCTTCATCATATTCAAAAAGCCTAGATCAAGGCCCCCGCTGGAATAACCATTCCCCCATCCAAACTTTTCGTTTCCCCTCTCCTTCGGCAGGAGGTTCATCGATGGGGACACGAATTCAAACTCGCAGGCCACCCGTGTGTGCGGAAAACTTGTGAACTCCTTGAGAGGACCTTTTGGTGGCCATAATTAAAAACAGAGGTACAGGACTTCGTATCGGCCTGCAGTGTATGTGCCCGAACTAAGGTTCTTCGAACACTTTCTTGTGGGCTTCTGCAGCCACTGCCTATACCCTCCAGTCCTTGGACGCACCTATCTATGTACTTTATCGTAGAACTTCCTCCTTTCAGAGTATGATGACAATTCTTATTATTGTTGACCGTTTCACAAAACACACTCATTTTGTCCCCGTAAAAAAGCTTCCCTCTTCTTCTGAACTGGCAGACATCATTACCGAGGTGGTATTTCGTCTGCATGGACTGCTTTTACAGATTGTCTCAGACTGGGGAACCCAGTTCATCTCAAACTTTTGGAAGGCATTTTGCAGGCGATTGGGGATTGACCTTCACTTTTCATCTGCCTATCACCCACAATCCAATGGGCAAACCGAGCGCACCAACCAAACCTTAGAGCAACACTCAGATGCTATATTAATGAACACCAGAATGATTGGGCAGAACTCCTACCACTGGCTGAATTTGGCGTTCCACCCAAAGAATGATCGCATCGGATTTGTCACAACCAGCTGCATGCAAGACCTGCTCACTTGGAAAGTGGGGAGGGGCGAGCTTAAACCCTGGGAGGGAGGGACCACTGACCTCCAAAACAGCTGAGACCAGCTGGACAAAGTTAATAAACAAACAGATACCAGCAAGCTCTAAGGAATTGGAGTGCTAGTGGGCGTGGTTAAATGTATACAACATTTGTCATATTGCATGTAGCTTTGGACTTCTTTGTTTCTTGTTGTATACATTTAGCCACACCCACTAGCACTCCAATTGGCACATACATATATACAGTGGTTGACAAATCACGAAAAAATCTACTCGCCACACAAAAAAATCTACTCGCCACCTAGTACCAAACGTGTGCTGCTTGGGCCAATATTTACTCGCCCGGGGGTTAAATCCACTCGCCCGGGGCGAGCAAATGTATAGGTTTGTCGAACACTGCATATATATTATGTGGTCATTTTTGGGGTTCCTTAGTATCTGTAACTTCAACCCCTTGGATATCACCTGTGGTGTCCCGCAAGGCTCTGTTCTGGGGCCCCTA
Organism: Ascaphus truei; assembly: GCF_040206685.1. Taxonomy (NCBI): domain Eukaryota; kingdom Metazoa; phylum Chordata; class Amphibia; order Anura; family Ascaphidae; genus Ascaphus; species Ascaphus truei. The sequence goes on from NW_027455285.1 coordinate 26,804, forward strand.
CTCTTCTCAGTGTTCATCAATGATCTTCCTACAGCTTGTATGGGAGCTTCAATACACATGTACAGTATGCAGATGACACAATCTTATATCCACACGGCCCTAGCCTTTCCGACCATGAACATATACTTCAATCTGACTTTAGGAGACTTGAAAATTGTATTTCCCAAAACAAACTGTTTTAAACACTAAAAAGACTGTAGCAATGGTTTTTGGGACCAAGGCTACATTTTTAAAGCTTCCAATGACTGTGCTCCAGATCAGAACCAACGCTAATACCAATATATAGCTGAACCCCATTATAACGCAGTGCTTGGGGTCCACATAATGTAAGGGAGCTTCCATACACATGTATGTGGATGACACAATCTTATATGCACACAGCCCTAGCCTCTCCGACCTTTGAAATATGTGTCCATCTGATTTTTTGAGACTTGAAAATTGGATTTCCCAAAACAAACTGTTTTCAAACACTGACAAAACTGTAACAATGGTATTTGTAACCAAGACTAAAGCTTCCAATGAATGAGCTCCGGATCAGAATCAACTCTAATGCCATCCTAGCACATTTTACTAGTTTCAAATATTTGGGCATATGGTTTGACTCCCATTTAACATTTGGGTTGCACATTGATACCTTGTCATCAAAAACCTACTGTATTGCAAACTAGGTGTACTTTATAGGAACAAATCCTCCCTAAGTCTGCTGGTCAGAAAGCGTGTCGGACAGCAGATGCTAATGCCAATTATAGACAATGAGGGACATAATATATGGCATGGCACCCCAAACTCACCTTAGCAAACTTGATACCTCAACAATTTAATATACCGCTTTGTCCTCCACCCTCAACAATTTAATATACCACTTTGTCCTCCAATGCAACTACAACACACATTGCTGTGAAATGCTCAAAGAACTAGATTGGTCATCACTTGAGTTTAGGCACAAAGTTCATCTTTCCTGTCTTGCTGTCAAATACTTTCTGGGTAAGCTATCCGCCTATCTGAACAAGCTCCTCACACATACCACATGCAGCACCTATCATCTGAGATATGACTCCAAAAGACTGTTCATGGTTCCAAGGTTCAGCAAAGTATTCACCGCTCTTCCTTCTCTTACTGTGCAACACAAAACTGGAACAATCTACCGGAGACTTTCACAGCCGCCACCAGTCTAAAGTCTTTCAAAACTAAAGCTGCCTCACACATTTTAATCTGGTCTGTAACTGTTACATACGCCTATAACATATATTATCTCTAACTGTGCATGCAATGTCTTGTATATAATGTATAACCCTGTTCACTTAATGTAACAATGTATTTGTAACCATGTATTTATTATCATAACTCTTTGCCCTGGACATATTTGAAAACGAGAGGTAATTCTATTATTTCCTGGTAAATATTTTATAAATGAGGAGTGACTGAGTGTGGCATAGTATCCATGCATCCAGGCTATTGGATGCTTCTTTTGCGTTGTGAGTTTTAAGGTTGGTTGGTATTAAATTAGATGGGTTAATACCATTAGCAGGGAAAGAGGTGGCATGGAGGCATGGGTGAGAGTAGATGTGTATATGGCAGGGCTGAGGATTAGGAGAGATATCACCAGCAGCAAGAACAAGGAGTAGAGAGAGAGGAGGTAAATCTAGGATTTGTGGTGTTGCTTTTTATTTTGGGGTTTAGAAGTTTTTGGGAAGAGGTGTGTAAATAGTGATGCAGTGTATGGGCACATGCATACAACAAGTGACAGGGGGTGCCCAATGCTACATCCCATTGATAAAACATATATGATGAAAAGTATAAAGTAAAATACTTCAATAATAATAATATTAAATACTTGGTTATCCAAGTATTTAATATTATTATTATTGAAGTATTTTACTTTATACTTTTCATCATATATGTTTTGTCAATGGGATGTAGCATTGGGCACCTCCTGTCTCTTGTTGTATACAATTTCCACGCTCAGTAGCTCTCTGGTTGACATAAATATATATTCATCATGTGGTGGGTGTGGGAGTTTGAGCTAGCTGGGAATGTGTGTTAATCTATGGGCACATGCATATTGATTAGTGAACATGTGACGGCTGCTATTTTTTTTTTTTGCTGAAGTGACTTCATCTTAAAGGGAACAAAGCATATACAACCTGGTTGGCTGGCTTCCCTCCCTTTTTGATGACTTCACATTCTTTAAAAAAAAAAAAAAAGGAACTTGTCACATGGTACACCAGCCAATCGGATTGGGGGTGTACCATTTGACACTCAAATGTGACATCACATGCCTTTTATATAAGGCCTGTCCCATCTCATTTGAACCCAAGAAGACAACGGGGCAACATCTCAGCCCCTTTTATATTACAAAGAAGAGAAGTCAGAAAAAAAGAAAGAAGAATTTACCGGAGACATCTTTTCAATCAACATGTGATCATGGACTTCTTCGCATCGGCTATTTGAGGAGCATTGTGTCATGGGTCAAGAGATGGTGACAGAGTAGGATACGGAGGGTGAAGACAGCAAAGGTAAGAAACACATTGATTGTATGTTATTTAATTGTGTATTTTTGGGGGTTGTCTATTAACTGCCCATGTGCTTATCTATGCCCCTTTCTGGGTATAGATAAGCACAGTGACAAGCAATGCATTTTTTGGCAAATTCTTGTTTTTATTTCATTGTAATACATTGTATTTTGTGCTATGTTTTTTTTTTTGCTTGCCCATTCATTGTCATCGTGGCAATCCATGCCCATATTATAGGCATGGTTTACCACAGTCACAATAAATGGCTTTATTGTGAAATGCTTGTTTATATTTAAATGCCATGTGTTTTATTTTGTGGCTGTTTTTTTTATTTATTTAGCTTGCTCATTAATTACCATAGTGGCAATCCATGCCCATATTGGCCCACCCCTTCAGGACTCACCTCCTATTCCATTTCATATTGGGGGCATGGTTTACCACTGTGACAATCAATGGCTAGAGGGTGTGGGGGTAGTTGCCCTGGAGAGGGTGGTTATGCGGGGAAGAAGGCTAACCCTTTAATTATTATAATGGTTACTAACCACTATGGTGATTAAGGGGTTAGTGGCCAGTAGTTTGTTTTTTATTATAATGTTGCTTCCCACTGAGGACGGAGAGGAAGACGAGGATGACCTTCATCCTGGCAGGGGTAAGTGCAACTTTAATTTACTTATGCTGGCTGGATAATGTTTTATTTTTAAGGGGCAAATGAGCTATTATCCAGATCTAGATAATAGGGATTTTGCCCATTAGTATACTGTAAGTGTTAGGGGGGGGGGGGGGGTTGTTGGGGGTAGAGGGGGGGGGGTGTATTATGTTGCCCATTCATTGCCATTGGGGTTATCTTTGCTCCAATTGAGGGCACAGGTAACCACACTGCCAATCAATAGGTGTATTGGCTAGTATTGTGTTTTAATGTTTATTGGGGATAGAGGGGATGGGTGAAGGTGATATTTGGCCCGTGATGGGTGTTTATCCCACAACCCTCCTGGTAGGCATAAACACCCACCACGAGCCAAATACCACCTTCACCCAACTCGTCTACCCCAATAAACTGGGCATTGGGACTGGTATTTAACCCTTTCATTACCTTAGCGGAAAGCTGCTAAAGTAATGAAGCTGCCTGTAAATGTGATTTTATTACATAGGTTTGAAGCAGGCAGTCTCCGCAGCTGATATTAATGTGGGTTAGCTCCAGAGACTCTTGGCTTCAATCCGATGCAGTAAAAATACGTTTTTTCTTCTAAGTCTTACCGGGATTTCTTCAAATTCCATCCCGCCACCCTTGAGGTGGTGAGATGAGAACTGCGAGTTTCTTGCTAGTTGAAGCCTCGATGAGATTGCCGAAGATACTAGAATAGGTCGATTTAACGAGAAATTAAAGTTTGAGCTGTTTTTGACCTCCCGCACAGTTTGTCTGAGCTGAAGTGCTACCGCTTGGGGAGAAGCACTCCTTGAGCAATTTTGGAAGGCTATTGAAGCTTTTTGAGTAGCTACTTATGCCAAATTATTCGAGAACTGCTGAAAATGCTTGATGAGTTTGTTATCGAAGTTACTAGATTAGGCCCCTAAATGTCTACTTCCCTTTTGGGGAAGATGCAAAAGCTAAAGCTACTTCAATTAAGTTGCTGCACACTGAAGTCGTAGAATCACTTCTGAGCAAAATAGTCATGCATTTGGGCTAAAGAAAGAATGTGTTTTTACCCCTTGAACTGGAGCTGTGACTAGCCTTATGTTACCTTATTTGTTCTGCTTATCCATGCTCCTTCGCTTTTGCCATGGGTTTGATAAGGAATTATTTATACTGTGAGTTAGTGAATCTAGAATATTTTTTGAATATTTAAACATTTTTATTGAGCTGTAAACATAGTTTATTACAGGTTACATCAAATTACAACACTAATAAGTATGAAAGAACAAAAAAAACACCAATTTATAAAAATCACATAAAGGAACAAAACAAACAATACCATCATATTTGTAGTACAATATAAGTTTAAATGCAACCCTATGTTAGTTACCCAATGTTTGTTCAGGTGCTACGCACAAATCATTCTACAAATATTGATATGGTATTTAATTGAAGGCTACAACAAGCTATAAATTTAATTCACATGATATTGTCAAAATCCTATCACGTACTGTACTGTATATTTATGGAAACAATAATCATGAGTTGAAGCGAGGACACATACAGTAGGAACCGCTAGAGTTTTTAACCAAAACACAGTTTTTTCCCAATAAAGTTAACAAAGCCATATTTTCAAATGAATGAATGTTAACACCTGAACTTCATCACTGTTTAGTACCTTTCTAGTACCTTAAAATCTGTTTGTAATCTTTTTTTTTTACCCATTTCAATATGTAGATGGTGGTTGCCTTTGTCAGGACTTAGTAGACCACCAAACCCATAAACTCAGTTCACTTCATTAATCAAATGTGAAAACAGGTGAATAAATACAAAATAGAAAAAATATATATACACATGAATTTATTACAAATATGTTATTAACATATTTATTGTATAGAGAAAACCAAGAATGTACATTACTTCTTCACTCCTTATACTCAATCAGTGGATGCCACCTGTGACATCAACAAAAATATATGACAACTGAAGAAATACAATAATGAAAAACAGCACATATTAAAAACATATTCATTGATAATAATAAACTTACTATAGATGTAATGCCAATTAATAAAACAATGCAGAATTACACATTAAGACCCAGATCCACAAAGCTTCTTTAAATCAAGGCTCATAATGTGACTTTCCTAAAACAAGAATGGTTTCTGTATTCCATGAGTCAACATGGTAAACTCACTGCTTATTTTATGCAAAAACAATAGCTGTTTTGCATCTCATTAGCATATGCGTAACATTTATTTATATTATTTATTTATAAAATGTTTTACCAGGAAATAATACATTGAGAGTTACCTCTCGTTTTCAAGTCCACTTTAGTTTTGAAAGAACTTAGACTGGTGGCGGCTGTGAGAGTCTCCGGTAGATTGTTCCAGTTTTGGGGTGCACGGTAAGAGAAGGAGGAGCGGTTGGATACTTTGCTGAACCTTGGGACCATGACCAGTCTTTTGGAGTCAGATCTCAGATGATAAGTTCAATAAAGTTGCTGCACACTGAAGTCGTAGAATCACTTCTGAGCAAAATAGTCATGCATTTGGGCTAAAGAAAGAATGTGTTTTTACCCCTTGAACTGGAGCTATGACTAGCCTAATGTTACCTTATTTGTTCTGCTTATCCATTCTCCTTCGCTTTTGCCATGGCTTTGATAAGGAATTATTTATACTGTGAGTTAGTGAATCTACAGATGCAGCCACGAGTATCCGTACACTTGCCTTGGAAAATCTGGGGCTATCTCCCAGTAATGCTGCAACATTTCTGTGACATTTCTACAGACCAATGGCCCATTGGATTAACGCAGCGGGGTCCTTTGCAGTCCCATCCAGTTTGAATTACTGGGAAATTGCCCCAGATTTTCCAAGGCAAGTGTTCGGATTCTCGTGGCTGCATCTGTAGAATATTTTTTGAATATTTAAACATTTATATCGAGCTGTAAACATAGTTTATTACAGGTTACATCAAATGTATGAAAGAACAAACAAACACGAATTTCTAAAAATCACATAAAGGAACAAAACAAACAATACCATCATATTTGTAGTACAGTATAAATTTCAATGCAACCCTATGTTAGTTATCCAATGTTTGTTCAGGTGCTACGCACAAATCATTCTACAAATATTGATATGGTATTTAATTGAAGGCTTCTACAAGCTACAGTATAAATTTAATTCACATGATATTGTAAAAATCCTCACATGTACTGTACTGTACAGTATATTTATGGAAACAATAATCACCAGTTGAAGCGAGGACACATAGAGTATGAACCACCACAGTTTTTAACCAAAACACAGTTTTTTTTCCAATAAAGTTAACAAAGCCATATTTTTAAAATAATGAATGTTAACACCTGAACTTTATTACTGTTTTGTACTTTAAAATCTGTTTTTAATCTTTTTTTGGACCCTTTTCAATATGAAGATGGCGGTTGCCTTTGTCAGGACTTAAATAGACCCATACCCATAAACTCAGTTCACTTCATTAGTCAAATGTGAAAACAGGTGAATAAATAAAAAATAGAAAAAAAATATATACACATGAATTTATTAAAAATATGTTATTAACATATTTATTGTATAGAGTAAAACAGGAACATACATTACTTCTTCACTCCTTCCACTCAATCAGTGGATGCCACCTGTGACATCAACAATCATACTAAATAGGTGACAACTGAAGAAATACAAGAATGAAAAACAGCACACATTCAAAACATATTCATTGATAACAATAATCTTACTATAGATGTAATGCCAATTAAGGAAACAATGCATACAGTATTTACCCATTAAGACCCAGATCACAAAGCTTCTTTAAATCAAGGCTCATAATGTGACTTTCCTAAAACAAGAATGGTTTCTGTATTCCATGAGTCAACATGGTAAACTCACTGCTTATTTTATGCAAAAACAATAGCTGTTTTGCATCTCATTAGCATATGTGTAACATTTATTTATATTATTTATTTATAAAATGTTTTACCAGGAAATAATACATTGAGAGTTACCTCTCGTTTTCAAGTTTGTCCTGGGCATAGTTATGATGACACATAATACATGGTTAAAAATACATAGTTACATAAGTGAACAGGGTATACATTATATACAAAACATTGCATGCATAGTTAAAGATAATATATATTATACTGTAGGTGTAAGTAACAGTTACAGACCAGATTAAAATGTGAGACAGCTTTAGTTTTGAAAGAACTCAAACTGGTGGTGGCTGTGAGAGTCTCTGGGAGATTGTTCCAGTTTTGGGATGCACGGTAAGAGAAGGAGCAGTCAGATACTTGGCTGAACTTTGGGACCATGAACAATCTTTTGGAGTCAGATCTCAGATGATAAGTGCTGTATGTGGTATGGGTGTGTACATTGCGCCAAGATTCAAGTGATGACCAATCTAGTTCTTTGAGCAATTCACAGTGATATATGTTGTAGTTGCATTGGAGAACAAAATGACATATTGAATTGTAGAGGGTATCAAGTTTGCTAAGGAGCGTTGGGGTGCTGAGCCGTATACTATGTACCCATAGTCGATAATTGGCATACTCCCCATCTATCTCTCATACCCCCATCTCTCCACCTCACCCACACAATACCCCCATCTCTCCCCCTCACCCACACAATACCCCTTCCACATCCCACCAGCCCATTCCATGTCAGCACCCCCCCCAAGTCAGCATCCCATGTCAGCATCCCTCCCTCCATAAGTCAGCATCCCCCCCCATGTCTCTCTTGCCTCAATATAACACTTTCTCCCCCTCCCCTAAATCACACCCTCTCCCCCTCCTCTCAATATGACTCTCTCCCCCTCCCCTCAATATGACACTCTCCCCCTCCCCTCAATATGACACTCTCCCCCTCCCCTTAATATGACACACTCTCCCCCTCCCCTCAATATGACATACTCTCTCCCTCCCCTCAATATGACACTCTCTCTCTCCCTCCCCTCAATATGACACTCTCTCCCTCCCCTCAATATGACTCTCCCTCCCCTAAATGACACGCTCTCCCCCTCCCCTCAATATGACACACTCTCCCCCTCCCCTCAATATGACACACTCTCCCCCTCCCCTCAATATGACACACTCTCCCCCTCCCCTCAATATGACACACTCTCCCCCTCCCCTCAATATGACACACTCTCCCCCTCCCCTCAATATGACACACTCTCCCCCTCCCGTCAATATGACACTCTCCCCCTCCCCTCAATATGACACACTCTCCCCCTCCCCTCAATATGACACTCTCCCCTCCCCTCAATATGACACACTCTCCCCCTCCCCTCAGTATGACACTCTCTCCCCCTCCCCTCAATATGACACTCTCTCCCCCTCCCCTCAATATGACACTCTCTCTCCTCAATATGACACTCTCTCCCCCCCCCCCTCAATATGACACTCTCTCCACCCCTGCAACTCACATCATACCCTCCCCCTGCAACTCACATCACTCTCTCCCCCCCTGCACCTTACATCACTTCCCCCCCCCTGCACCTCACATGTCAGCAGCCCCCCCCTCACATGCCAGCAGCCCACCTTCCTCACATGCCAGCAGCCCACCTCCCCTCACATGCCAGCAGCCCACCCCCCTCACATGCCAGCAGCCCACCCCCCTCACATGTCATAAGGCCACCCCCCCTCACATGTCAGCAGCCCACCCCTCCCCTCACATGTCAGCAGCCCACCCCCCACCTCACATGTCAGCAGACCACCCCCCCTCACATGTCAGCAGCCCACCCCCCTCTCACATGTCAGCAGCCCACCCCCCTCACATGTCAGCAGCCCACCCCCCTCTCACATGTCTGCAGCCCACCCCCCTCACATGTCAGCAGCCCCCCCTCACATGTCAGCAGCCCACCCCCCCTCACATGTCAGCAGCCCACCCCACCTCACATGTCAGCAGCCCCCCCCTCACATGTCAGCAGCCCACCCCCCCTCACATGTCAGCAGCCCATCCCCCCTCACATGTCAGCAGCCCACCCCCCTTCACATGTCAGCAGCCCACCCCCCCTCACATGTCAGCAGCCTACCCCCCCCCCACCTCTGCACCAGCCCGTTTTTCACACCCACCCCCCACCAGCCCGTTTTTCACACCCACCCCCCACCAGCCCGTTTTTCACCCCCCACCAGCCCGTTTTTCACCTCCACCCCCCACCAGCCCGTTTTTCACCCCCCACCAGCCCGTTTTTCACCCCCACGCCAGCCCGTTTATCACCCCCACCCCCCACCAGCCCGTTTTTCACCCCCACCCATTACCAGCCCTTTTTTCACCCCCACCCCCCACCAGCCCATTTTTCACCCCCACCCCCCACCAGCCCGTTTTTCACCCCCACCAGCCCGTTTTTCACACCCACCCCCGACCAGCCCGATTTTCTCCCCCACCAGCCCGTTTTTCACCCAACACACACACACACCTTTTATATCAGCACATCCTCTCTCCCCGGTACTAAGCCCCGCCCCCCGGCATCCTGCTATTGAAAAAAAAAATACTCACGGCTGCCTCATGCTGCTGCTGCCCCCGCGCACCGCAAAAACCGGGGGTGGGGAGGGGTGGAGGAGGAGGGTGGGTGGTGGAGGGAGGGGTGGGTGGAGGGAGGGGTGGGTGGAGGGAGGGGGAATGAATCGCTGCCATTTTTTTAAACTTTTTTTTTTTTACATTTATTTAATTAATTAATTGGCGCCCGGCCGGAGTCATCGCGGGCCGCACAGAGAGGCCAGGCGGGCCGCATGCGGCCCGCGGGCCGTATGTTGTGCAGGCCTGACCCCCTAGAGGGGTCGCTAGATATCCTTCCTCCACTGTGGAGGACTGGTATGAATTTCTTAACCATAGAGCATAGCGTCATGCACGCTACATTGTATCCAGTTGTATCCAGGTATTTAAGCTGTAACATCCATACCCCCGATAGGATACTCTTTGAGAAAGCACTATTATTAGTGCAAAACGCGTCAGAGGTTCATCCCTGTGCCACCATGTTGTACACCCACAATAAATATTATAATTTTGTCACCCTGCCTAGCCCAGGATTACCTTTTTTCTGGACCCGCTGTGCTCCGCTACTCCCACGTGGATCTTTGTTTGTACTCTTCGAAAATGGAACCTTTGTGCTGATTCATTCCAAGTTTTCTGTTACCCATCTTCGGAAGTCTGCAGAATTCTCAGCAGCTGTATGCCACCCATGCCAGAGGTTCATTAGAATTGTTTCAGCAATAGCACAGTGATTAAGGTAATCAAAAACAAGGATAATAGCATCCAGGAAGTCTTTCAGGTTCCTTAATAGAGGACTATTTTGCTACAGAAGGGGGGATACCCAAGAGTGGGTATGATCCTTTAGTAAGAAGACAATCAATTCTATTTTAGCAGCATCCGTCGTATAGACGGAGGGCTGCATCTGGAAATGAGTCTACATTGATTCAGGAATTTTCTGAATTGATGACTGTCACCAGCAAATTTCTCTAAAGAGGCAGATGGCACACTGACTGGGTGGATAAGACTGACTGGGAATGGCTGGGTAGGTCCTGCATAGTCTTTTGGAGTCAGATCTAAATTGGTAAGGGCTGCGTGTAGTAGGGGTCAGGAGCTTATTCAGATAGGTGGTAGCATGTCCAGAAAGGCAAGACAGGAAAAATATACTTTGCGTCTGGACTCAAAGGATAGCCAATCTAGTTCTTTGAGCATTTGCAGTGATGTGTGTTGTAATTACTTTGTAGTACAATGCGGAATATTGAGTTGTTGAGGGTGTCAAGTTTGCCTAGGTGAGTTTGGGTTGCTATACCATTTACTATGGCCCCATAGTATACAATTGTCTATAATAGTCTATAATTGGCATTATCATCTGTTGTGTGATGCACTTTCTGATCATTCGGTTTATGGAGTATTTGTGTAACGCCTGTATGCCCGCAGTCCCCAATACTGAGGTGGGAAGGGTTTTACCATGCACCCACAGCAGTGAGGGCGTGCCCGGAGTGTGGTATGGCGTTGCCGGGCCTGTAGAAAAATGGTTAGATATACTTGCAACGCCTTGGGGTTCAGAGTAAGAATGGTGATGTCCGTGTGCCAGAGTCCAGGGGTTATAGAGAGTAGGATCGTAATGTTCGTAAGCCAGAGTCCAGGGATAACAGAAGTCAGCAAGGTTGTATCCGTAAGCAGGGTTCAAGGGCAGGAGAGAGCAGGGTAATCTAGTACAAGCAGAGTTCAAGCCAGGGAGATCCAAGAACAAGCAGGAGCAGGAACAAACACTGAAAAACACAGGAGAGCCAAGCATAGGACTGCACACACAGAGGTTACAAGAAACTATGCAGAGCAATGAGCTAGAGGACAGACAGGGGTTATAAAGGAGGGAACACCAATGGGAGAGAGAGGAGGAGCAGAGGGTGAAGTGAGAGGCAGCAGGGATAGGTGAGAAGGAGAGAGGGAGGAGACAGGTGAACCAGAGAGAGAGATAGCTTGTAAAACATGGGAGGCGGAGCCAGAGGTCTGGGAAGGTTTACAAGAGGAGCGTGTGCCCTCTGTAAGGTTAGGATGCGCGCGCACAGGCTGTGTCAAGAGGCGCGCGGAGCGCCGCCCTGTGGGAGCACCCACCGAGGGAGGAGAGAGAACCAGAGGAGAGACTGCAGGAGGTAAGGGGACCGGAGGGGAGACAAAGGGAGGCCATGAGCAGGGAGTACTGTGGAGGGGAACGGGAGTTTGCGAACATGCGTGTGCCCTGTGGGGAACACGCGCAGACGCTGGGAGAGCATAAGGGTATGCCGCAGAGGGACAGATGCGGGAGGAGGAAGGGGAAACAGAGTGAGGAGGCAAGGAAGGGATAGCAGAGTCAGGGGGAAGTGCAGCGCCAGGGACACATGGAGAGGAAGGAATTCCCTTAACCGTCACAGTATCCCCCCCTTGAGGATCGATCTCCGGGCGATCCTGCCATGGCTTCTGGGGAAATTTCTGATGGAATTGCCGGAGGAGTCTGGGAGCATGAATGTGACGTGACGGAATCGATGAACGCTCCTCTGGGCCATACCCCTTCCAATGGACGAGGAACTGCAGTTTATTTCTGGACCAACGGGAGTCAATTATGGAGTGAATTTCATATTCTTGCTGTCCGAGAGTGGTCACCGGGTTGGGTTTTCGGAAACGGTCCGGGAAGAGAGAGCTCTGGATGAAAGGTTTGAGTAGGGATACATGGAATACGGAAGGAATCCTCATGGTGGGAGGAAGTGCCAACCGGTATGCGACCGGATTGATCTTCTCTAATATCTTGAAGGGGCCCAAAAATCTCAGAGACAACTTTGGAGACGGGGTCTTGAGCCTTATATTTTTTGAGGACAACCACACTCTGTCTCCGGGTTTGAACGAAGGGCCCGGTTGACGACGTCGATCTGCCTTTGTTTTTTGTCTTGAGACGGCAGTTTGTAGGGTCTTAAGGATCCTCCTCCAAGAATTCTGAAGGGTAGAAACATGAGAGTCTGCTGTGGGAATGCCAGATGGGAGGGAGGAGAGGGGAAGACTGCTAGGGTGAAAACCGAAATTAATGAAGAAAGGGGACTCTTGCGTAGATTCATTTTTAAGAGAGTTGATAGCAAATTCGGCCCATGGTAGCAGATCAACCCAGTTGTCTTGAGATTCGGAAACTAAACATCTGAGATACTGCTCTAAGGTCTGATTCATCCTTTCAGTCTGACCATTGGTCAGAGGGTGATATCCAGAAGAAAAAAGAAGGGAAATTCCAAGTCTCTGGGAAAACGCACGCCAAAACTTAGAGATGAATTGAGAACCTCTGTCAGAAACAATAGAAATGGGAACACCGTGTAATCTGAAAATTTCCTTGGAAAAAATATCGGCCAAAGTAGCAGAATTAGGAAGACCCTTGAGGGGAATAAAGTGTGAGTGTTTAGAAAATCTGTCTACAACAACAAGAATGGTATTCATTCCCTTAGAATTTGGAAGTTCGACAATGAAGTCCATAGAGATGTGTTTCCAAGGTTGCTCCGGAATGGGAACAGGCATGAGAAGTCCCGAAGGTTTGTGATGGGCAGATTTACTCTGGGCACATACCAGACAAGCACTAGTGAAATCAAAAATGTCCTTGTTCATCTTAGTGTATTGTGAACTAAGTGATATAAGGCGCAAACAACTATAAACAATAAAAATAGTGAATATAAAGTAAAAAGTGATGTGTGATGAAAATATTCCAACCACCCAGCTCAAACCTCACTGGTGGGACCTGTTTCACGGGTTCCAAAGAT
>NW_027455286.1:0-40194 GCF_040206685.1 Ascaphus truei
TTGTCCACTTTTCCACTTCTTTTTTAACTTCCTTTTTAAACTTCATAAATACTTAAAAGCATATCTGCTTGGAAGCATGGCTGCAGGCAGCTAAGGCTGCTATGAGTTTACTTATATACCTTTACAAAGTCACCTGGCTGGCATAACAAACTTAATTAGCACATGTGAGGGACGTTAAAGCAAATGGTTTTCTAAGATTGGGTGTTGTCTTGCACAATTGTGAAAGCTGAATTAAATTAAGACAGCAGGGGATGATTTACAGACAGACAATTTGGAATATGGTTTTACCTAAATAGAACTAAATACACAGCATGGGAGGATATCAGACAGAGACAATTTGGAATATGGTTTTACCTAAATAGAACTAAATACACAGCAGGGGAGGATATCAGGACAGAGACAATTTGGAATATGGTTTTACCTAAATAGAACTAAATACACAGCAGGGGAGGATATCAGGACAGAGACAATTTGGAATATGGTTGTACCTGAGGAAAGAGAAGAGATGAGATGAGATTGATTCAATAGTCTTCCTTTTTAAACTTCATAAATACTTGAAAAATATATACTTAAAAGCATATCTGCTTGGAAGCATGGCTGCAGGGTAGAATCTCCCTTCCAAATAATAATAATAAGATCTTCAATAAAACACTTATATTTTATATTATTCCTAAAGTGATTATTACTACTATAAATACATTGTGACTCCCACCACCCAATAAATAAATTTGCATAAGCGGGGGCAAAACTTGTCCCCATCGCCGTGCCTTTTAGTTGTAAATAAAATTTGTGCTTAAACAAATAATAAAAAATCAGTAGCATCTGTAATAAAAGTGGTATTAAAGAGTGAGTGTTCTGGGCCCACAATAAAGTGACGTACAGCCACCAACCCCAGGTCATGTCTAATGATAGAATACAAAGACATCACGTCGAGACTTACCCAAATGTAACCCTGCTGCCATGTGATCTCTCGAATTTGTCTTAGGAGATCCCCTGAGTCTAAAATAAAAGAGGGAAGACATCTGACAAATGGCTGCAGGTATTTGTCCACATAGCATGAGAGTCCATCTCCCAAAGATCCATTACTGGAGACTATTGACCGGCCAGGTGGGTCGACTAATGTCTTATGGACCTTTGGGAGATGGTAAAAGATGGGGATGACTGGGTTCAGATTAACAATAAATCATGCCTCTTCTTTACTGAGAACATTAGTAAGTAGACCTAGATCAACAAGATCCAAAAGGGATTTGAGATAAATGTCTGTGGGGTCCTGTGGTAGACCAGCATAGGAGAGACCATCCCCGAGTTGGCGCTCGGCCTTCCTGAGATAGTCTGTCCTACTCTGGACCACCACAGCACCTCCCTTATCCGCACTTTTAATGATAAGGTTGTGGTTATCTTGTAGTTTTTTTAAGGTCCAGTCTCTCCTCTCCACTAAGATTATCTCTGTCTAAATAAGAGGGAGAAAATGAGAAACCCTGGGCTAATGTGCGTAGGTCTCGTATCACTAAATTCTCTAACATAGAAATGTATGGTCCTTTAGCATATGTGGGGAAAAAAACTGAATGGCCTTAAGTTGTGACATATTCTCCAAAAGCTGGAATTGTATAATCTTCTCTGGTCTCACCCTGTTCCTTCCACAGATCGTCCATGTCCCTCAGGGCACAAATTTCCCTGAAGGTAGACAGACGATCCGCGGGAGGCAGGGCAGGACCTAGAGAGCATAAAGGTATTCCCGGTACCTTCCCCCTTCAGGGATTATTGGTCCCCATGAAGATGGCAGACCACTGAAGAACTGTTTAATCTATTCTATAGCCCCCGTACCAGTGCTGTGGATTAATATAATAAAGACTTATATACTAGATCCGTCACTGGAGCGCTTGCATCACTGAACATTCTCCTCATAATTGTGGTTATACTTGGATTGTGCACATTCGGATCAAATGTGCTCTTCTTGCGGAATTGGCATTTATTCAGATTTCTTTGTGCATTGGTACTAGTGTAATTCTGATTGTGTTCAAAGACATCATTTAGGCACATGTATCGATTCAAATGGTACAAATCCACCTGCCAATCAAAGGGGTCCACTCTACAGTAGCGACATACTTTATTAAAGTAAATGCCGGCGGCATGCCGGGATCTACCCCAGCTGCCGCCAGTCAGAAACGCGCGCCGCCGCGTTTCCCCCACGCACCCCCCCTCCACATCGCGCGCAATTACCCCCCCAAAGACACCCCGAACCCGGCTTCTACTCTGCCCCTCTGCTTCCCCGCACCCCCGCTTACCTAGATTTGAACTCCAGGGGTGTCGGGGAAGCCTGGGGAAGCCGGGGAAGACGGGGAAGCCGGGCGCGCTTGTGACCGTGACGTCACAGTGCGCCGCCACGCGCCGCGGCTACCCGCTTCCCAGCCTCATTCAGCCAGCGGCATTTGCTCGAATAAGAGCTGCCGCTGCTGTATGTGTGGGTACAAATGTGAGCCCCTTACCTAGGATACTCCGCCGGTGTAAGCGTGTAAGGTGAAATATTGTACATGACCTCTATTTCTGGGTTCTCGCGGCTCCTCTCGACTTGGCCTGCGTGGGAAATCTCCGTGGTTCTCCCGTCACCGCCTTTTCGGATTTGTCGCTATCTGTGCCATCCTGTGGTGGCGGTTTCCTCTGGGCACCCCCTTGTCCTAAAAAAGGCACCATGCATGTAGTATCCTGGCTATCGGAATAATCTGTATCGCTTGTCATGCCGGCACTTGTTCCATCTGCTGGCCTTCAGGACATTGTATACTTGCATTGTTGACCAGGTCGCCATGGGGCAGTCTCGCCTATTCCAAGTAACCATTTGTATACGTGACGCTCCTTGTAATCGGTAGTTACCTGCTTGAGCTTGTCCCGTTTAAATTTGATTAAAGTCTCCCGGTACGCATCCACCGCCACCTGGATCTTGTCCGTCCAGTTGGTGTCCTTATCAGCAGTGATAATTTGATCGTTCTTAGTTTTAATAGTAGAGATGTCCTCTCTGATCTTTTTAAGCTCCTTGCTTGTCTGGTCAATCACCAGTATCATCAGGTCCAAGGAACATTTATTCAAAATGCTGACCCAGCTCTTGCAGAATTCAGGGTTGTTCCGTCCTATAGTAGCTTGATTCTTGATGCGGAATCCACGTGGAATGAGATTCTCACAGTGGTAGTGGGATAAGGTGGTACCATGAAGGTAATAATCTACCTCCCTTTTGCTTATTTACAGCTGTTTCTTTGCTGTCGTTTTGGTGATAGCAGCTGTAACGTGTGTGTGTGTGTGTGTGTGTGTGTGTGTGTGTGTGTGTGTGTGTGTGTGTGTGTGTGTGTGTGTTTCAAGAAAAAAAGATTGACAATACAACCACTCTGATATATGGTAAGGTAACCAACTAAACCAGTGAGTAAGGGTAATATATCCCTGACCGGCAGTGCTCTAGGGCATGTCATACTATAAGGACCAAGAGAAAAGAAGCCCTCTGAGAGCACTCAGGTTTACCAAAATAGAAAATGCAATTTATTAGAATGACACATAAAAAACAGTGCAGAAAAGTTACAAATTTGGCATGGACCCCTGACACAAAAGCTACATTAGAAACTGAAGCTGGGAACCAGTAGGCTAACAAGATAGCCTCTGTAACTGTAAACATAAGTGTGAGAAGGCACCTACGTCTCTAGTGAGGTAAGTAAATTGACAATTGAGGCACAAAGGTAACAAGAAAACACACAATAACTGAGATATAATGCTGTAAAGCAAGAAAAATGCTGATCTTAAATAATTAAATAAATCATATAAAAATATATATAAGCACAATAATTAAGCCTCAGCTAGGGGACGCTCAAACCAAGGAATATATAAATAAATATATCACAATGCAAATACAACAATATTATTAATAAATGTCATAAAAACCATAGAGTATGAAAGTCCAGTTCTGTTCTGAAGGTGCTGCTTTCTCAAATTCTGGGAACAACCCAACGCTCCACAAGGGTACTAGAATACACGGATTTACCTCTATTTGAGATATAATGCTGTAGTCTTTGATACAGACTAAACTCAATACAATGTAGACCAACAATCTGTGAAAATAGTGTTCCACGTGTGAGTGTTATCTCACTAAAATAACTTTGATGTAAATAGACTAGCTCAACTGTAAATCTGAGGGTAAACAAAATGATGTGGATCCTCACATGCTGTATGCAATAACAGTTGGCAATCACAAATCATAACAGTCACGGTAAGTGTAGGTGAATACAGTTAATAGTATAAAGTAGTGGTAGTCCAAAAAAGCCTCACGATGAGATCCATGTACTGTAGGTGCTAAAATCCCAATGCAAAGCAGCAGTGTCCTGTAGTATAGTTATGTGTTCTCCAAGGGGAGAAAGATCAGGGGGTCCTGCCCAGTGCTTAAACTTGGAGTGGTAAGGCAGCTAGAGCGTCGTGCAGTTTTAAAAGGAAATTTTCGCGCCAAGAGGATACGAGCAGCTGATTGCAATAGCAGCTCCAGAGAACAGCGGATCACTTCCACGTTCCACCTTGGAACGCACAGGGCAACAAATTACTTCCGCGTTCCATCTTGGAACGCATAGCGTATGCTCCGTCAGTCTCCTAGCCAGCATGATGATATCTGTACCAGCCAACCAGCACTACAGCGGATTCATAGTTACATAGTAGATGAGGTTGAAAAAAGACATACGTCCATCAAGTTCAACCTATGCTAAATTTAGACAACAGATACGTAGGGGCTTATGCAGAGAGGAACGTTAAAAAAGTGTAAAATGGCTATAAAATAGCCACAGATTTGCCGTTAGTGAAGGTGTTATGCAGAGAACGTCGTTACCGCTGGTTACACATTTCGGCGAAAAACTGCTACTTGCCAACTTTTCCTGGAGACTTGAAACTCGCCATACTAATGCACCTATTGGCGCGTTTGCGCGCTTCGAATCTTCACGGAATAGCACGATATATTAACATGGCGAGTTTCAGGTTCTCGCCAGGTATTTGGCGACTTACTATTTTGAAAACTGTTATGGCGCTTTTTAAAAATCGCGCCATTTTCTCACGAGTTCCAGGTTTTTTTGAGATTTTTTTCGCCAGAAGATGGCGCAATTTCACTATCTATCCTCTCTGCATAAGCCCCTTAATCCTTTATCTATACTTACTTATTGATCCACAGGAAGGCAAACAAAACCCACCAGAGTCATATAATCCAATGATTCAAAATCTCATGCACATTTAACAGTTTCCGCCCACCTCTCACAGCGATCCACGGGAGCCTCCGTGGCTGATCCTACTCATCCAGAGTCTAATGTACAGGAGGCTGTCCCACGTGAGCACTCCAAATGATCTGTCCATATTATTAAAACTGTGCAGGCATACATTGTGTGGTAGAAGGATGGGTAGAACATGCAGCATTGATCCCTCATCCTTAGAGCGTCATATGATGTCATCAAGGCTTAAGATGTCATGAAGTTAACCAAGCGAAGTTATCTCTGTCCATTTTATAAATATGGAAAGTTAGCACGTCAGGCATAATTTGCTTCTTTTTGGAACCAGCATCCATTTCATCAATGTTGAGCTGTAGTAACTTCACACATGTAGTTCCTGTCTACTTATTCAAAAGCGGCACCCTTGTTGTACTTGGACTACTGTACATCTTGCTTACATATGGCAGATAGGACACCAGAGGGGGACAGGAATAAATGCAGTAAATGCCCTTATATTTATACTTATGAATAAGCTGCATATTGTACTGGTAACTGAACATCATATAAAGAGAGGCATACATCACAAGAGCAGGAACATAGGAATTATTAATAACAGATAAACCAAGTCACTTATAAGAGATGGGAAATATCTGTACAGCATCAGATAAAAATAATGCACATTATAAAAACATAGAGAAGCCGAGATAGTCATTCAGACCATTAGGAATCATAGATTCCATCTGAATGATCCATCTGGACTCTATACGTAGCAGGACCTTCTCCAAGTCCCCACCACAATTGCCCAAAGACACCTTTTCAATAGCAGAAAATGAGGGAATGAACCCAAAACAACTGATGCTGCCAAAGTCACGTATAATAGGATTAGTATGGGGAATGATCCTCAATCCACTAAGAGTATATAGCAATACACCATTTGGGACACAATAATTTCTTGAAAAAATAAAGGATTAGACTCACCCAGGGCGGGGGGCCCGTTTTGCAGATAGTGGCTGGGTGCAGGAAATGAAGTGTCCAGAGACACCCCACTCGTGAACCTCCTGAGGCCACTAGCTGCTGCCCTTACCCTGCCCGGTGTCTTGAGTAACCTTTGTGTGGTTGCGGTGAGCTGTTCCACACTGCTGAAGGGTTCCTCTGGCGTGCCTTTCCCCGTAGTGCGGGTAACTGCGGCATCTTCCTTCCGAAGTAAACGCCGACGCGATGTCCACGTGGGGGAACAGCTGTCTGCTAACCTGTGCACGCCGTTTCCTACCGAGAGGAGGAGCGATGTTGCCTCTCAGCCGCTGATGCGCTCCGGCGCGTCCACACGTGTGGAGGGGGGATGACATCAGTCCTTCAGGCTTGAGGAGTCCATGGTGAATGCCTGCGTGCGCCAGCCATAGCGATAGCAATTGGAAAGAAGGGGAAATGGTGAAGGCGGTCACAGCAATAGAAGTCCAGCCCAGGAACAAATGAAGTTAAAATCAGCTTTAATATTACATGCTGTACATCACAGAAGGGGCCCTCTTTCAGAATAATTATTGTTTAACCATATCCAGTTTCCACATTATATCAAATTAAATATTAATAAGTCAATCTATTAGATATAATCCTCATCATATATGAATTTTCTACTTTATATCCATATGTGTGTTTTTTGAAAAATGTATTAGTTCATGCCTTTCATCACATTGTATAATATTGTTTTTAAATATGTTTGTGTTATATGTTATTGCGTTATTTGTGTTACCAATCTGTCTCACACAGACTCAACGAGTGGGTTGTTCCCAATTATTGCTCATCATTAGCTCTATTGGGCTCAATGGATTTCTGATAAAGAACAACCAATCACATTGGGTTACCACCTACTTAAGGAGTCTGTGTGATAAGGGTAGTATACTCTTTGATAAAGTCCTGGAGAGGGACGAAACGCGTCAGAGTGCCCCTTCTGTGATGTACAGCATGTAATATTAAAGCTGATTTTAACTTCATTTGTTCCTGGGCTGGACTTCTATTGCTGTGACCGCCTTCACCATTTCTCCTTCTTTCCAACCTTTTCAATAGCAAAGGCCCTCAATAATGCAAAATCTGAATCGTGCTTGAGCATAAAGTGCCTAGCTACTGATGTAATTTTTTTGAAACATTCCAGATCTTTTTTCGCATTTTTAATGTATCTAATATGCTCAAGCACGCAGAACCTCACCTTACGCGTGGTCATTCTAATAAATGGAAGACCACAAGGACAGGAAATACAGTAAATCACCCCCTTTGACTTACAATTAAGGAAGTCTTTGATTCTATAATTTTGGGTTTTGGAACTGTTGGTGAAGGTGTCAGTTTGACTCATGAATTTACATGCTGAGCAGTTTGAGCATTTATGAAAGCCCTTTTTGGAGAAAGACGACAAAAATGTCGTATTAATTTTGGGAACATAATGGCTGTTCACCAACCTGTCTTACAGGTTGGGCGATCTGCGGCTTGTCATAATAACTTTCCTACCTAATACTTTTTCCTTTTTTTTTTTCAAACTTTTTTATTAGGCAGGTTATATGGTTTACATACATTGAAATGCAATGGCAGCCTAATACAAAATGGGGTTTTCTTTTTAAGAGAGTGTGATAGATAAAGAAGAGTTTTGCCATAGGAGACACAATGTGATCACTGAAAAAGAGTACCAATATATGTTGATCAAAAAAACAAAAATTGCAACTTTTTACAGCATCCCCAAATTGCACAAAAACCCTAAGGTTCCCCCGGGGAGACCAATAGTGTCAGGGATAAACTCACTTTCAGAACACGCAAGCATTTATCTTGACAAAGTTCTAAGGGAGTTTGTTGTTAATCTCCCTTCATACACTAGGGATACAACTGAAATCCTTAACAAACTAGATGGCATTCATGTTCAGCCAAATACATTTCTGGCATCACTGGATGTGGAATTGCTATACACCAGCATCTAACATCCAGTAGGTTTAGCATCCATCTACTACTTTTTGCAAACAAGGGGACCTGTAGTATCTAACCACAATGATTTTATTATGGACTTATTACAATATGTTCTTACTCACAATAATTTTCTGTTACAAAATAAGTATTCCAAAGTGTGCAAATATTATACAATGATAGTAATAAAATAGTGATACTTATACAAACACATATGTGAAAATGCTGCTATAACACAGTGCAGGATTGCTCTCCCAATCCTCGTGGTAAGTGGTATAGGTGTAGGTCATCAGGAAGCGCAAAAAATATGTGAAAACAGAACAGAAAAATGATGGTGCAATATTGTAAGACAACAGTGACAGTAAATATAGTGTCAGGTCTTATCTAAAAAGTACTCACAAACGTGAGAAAATGTGGAGCACGTAAAGGTATCTTTGGGTGCTGTATAGCCACAGAGCGGTCAGGAAATCAATCTTTACCTAATGGATGCAGACTTCAAAGGACCTTGATGTAAATAAAACTGGACATAGTGCAGACTGTATACAAATTTATAAAAGGTAAGTGAAATACAATGCACTCACATGATTCAAGGTTTAAAAAAGCATTCAGATCACACGCTGTTGATCTCAGCAGCCGGATGAGTGATGTCTCTGGTATCCCTCTGGTGTAGCGTGCGTGTCACGGATGCGTCTCATCGAAGACCGGAAGTGACGTCATCCGCTCCAGGGGTTCCGGCCAGTGTAGTAAACGTCACTCTACACGTTTCACCTCTCGGTTTCATCAGGAGTAACGTTTGATGAGTGGTAGGGACATATATACCCTAGACTTAGTTCCCATAGGTTGAGGGAAAGCATGATGTTGTTAATTATGCTAATTGCGTGCATATCGGGCTGTATTGAAACAGATCTTTATTCTCTCTACATCAAACATATGTAAAGATCCAAAAAGAGTGCTAACAGATGCAAATGCATTTAATTAATAAAAACATGATCGTTAAAAACATATATAAGTTTACATCACTCATCCGGCTGCTGAGATCCACAGCGTGTGATCTGAATGCTTTTTTAAACCTTGAATCATGTGAGTGCATTGTATTTCACTTACCTTTTATAAATTTGTATACAGTCTGCACTATGTCCAGTTTTATTTACATCAAGGTCCTTTGAAGTCTGCATCCATATGGTGAAGATTGATTTCCTGACCGCTCTGTGGCTATACAGCACCCAAAGATACCTTTACGTGCTCCACATTTTCTCACGTTTGTGAGTACTTTTTAGATAAGACCTGACACTATATTTACTGTCGCTGTTGTCTTACAATATTGCACCATCATTTTTCTGTTCTGTTTTCACATATTTTTTGCGCTTCCTGATGACCTACACCTATACCAAAATAAGTATTACCACCAACTACAAGGAACGGCCATGGGGACAACATGCGCCCCTACATATGCCAACATATATCTTGGGTGGTGGGAAGAGGTTCATGTTTTCAGCCAAGAGATGTCACTTCACACCCAACACATCGAATTGTGGTCACGCTACATTGACAATGTGTTGGTGCTGTGGAGTGGCACTCATTACAATTCAAGACCTTTGTTAAATTGTTAAACAATAACAAATTCAATTTGAAACTAACTAGTGAGATAAACTCTCACAGAATAGTGTTTCTAGATCTAGAGATCTTGAAGGATGAAGATGGACTTATACAAACCACTGTCCACACTAAAAAACCAGCAACAAATAACCTACTCATGGCAACTAGCCACCACCCCAAACCCCTCATACAGGGAATCCCTATGGGACAATTTCTAAGAGCAAGGCGAAACTGTTCCACTGATGCTAATTTTGAGGAACAAGCACAAATAATGAGTCGCAAATTTAAACAGAGGGGATATAGTCGCAGTACTATAAATAAAGCATACAAAAGAGCCAAAACTACAACTCGAAGTAGTTTGCTGTATTACAAAAAAGATCCAAACAGTGGTCCCAAACCTATACGTATTATAGGAACATACAACAAACAATGGCGAGAAATAAAAACTGTAGTCAACACTCATTGGCATATTTTACTGAATTATGTGGATTTTAGGACATCTCTTTCTCCAACCCCCTCTAATACATATAGACGACCCCAAAATCTAAGTGAAACCTTAGTACACAGTCATTTTCAGGGATCACAGAAAGACACTTGGCTAAAGTCTAAAACCGTAGGCACTTACCGATGTGGTACCTGTAAAGCTTGTTCCTTGATCAACATCTCCAAAGACTTTTTGAATTGGAACAACTCCAAAAAGTTCCATATTCAGATGTTCATAAACTGCAAAACAGTAGGGATTGTATATTTAGCTACATGCACCGGGGGGTTAAATATGTAGGCAAAACATCCAGAGAATTTAGAAGGAGAATATTAGAACATGTAAGTTCCATTAAGAATCACAATTACACTCCAATAGCTAGACATGTTAACACTATACATGGAGGTAACTCATCCTGTTTGTCCTTTCAGGGAATTAACCATATCACACTAGGAATCAGGAAAGGAGACCTAGATAAGGCTCTCCTTAAATCTGAAGCAAAATGGATATATACTTTGGGCACTATGGCTCCCCAAGGTTTCAACGAAAGATTTACATATACAGCATTCTTGAAATGAAGAAATAATAATTAACATCTATATACGTAACCCCTCAAATATGTTCAAGTACACAAATGAGGTAGATATAGCCATAATGAAGGACGTCTCCTCAAATATCCATCTTCTCCATGTATTAGTAGCAAGATTCTAATTACTGTGCTGTATCAAACATTGGTCTCACAATAACTATTTTTCAGTAAGATAGATACCAACAATCTAATCTCAACCATATTATCACATGTAATGTTTATGTCTATATATCTGTCTCTGGTAAAAGCAATAAATAACATGCATAACCAGTTTTACGCTTAAATATGTTAGAATGCTTATTCTAATTTTATCGAGTTGCCCATTATGTGTCAGTATATCAGACCGGAGGATACAATCTTACCATAGCAACCTCTCCAGATTGGCTTCACTTTTGCGTCCTGACCAATAAACTTACTATGGAGACCATGGGATATAAAAACTGAACACCTAAAGAGGCACGCCCTCCCCCGATGAAGTTCCTGAAGGGAATGAAATGCGCATCGGGTGATGATGACATCACTGTCATCTGTTTTGTAGCGTGACTGCAACAAAGGTTGCAAGTCAGTTTGCCACGCAATACTCTGTATCTTCTAGCTAGCTAAAAAAGATGTGAATCGTCAAGGAATCCACTAGCAGCTAGGATTTTGCTCGTACACGCACTCTAGATGACAATACTAAGAGGTGTAGAGAGAAGGATTAAAGGGGGCGACTATGAAAAATACTTGAAGGGCAGATAAGATACACTGAATCTCACCTATCCGTGAAGCCATAGATCCCCTAACCCCTCCACACTTAGCATATTTATGCATACTGTATATACTTGTAAAGGCATTAAATGGTAACCGTATCACAAATTGTGACCAACAGGGAAAACAGGACACCATTGAAGCCATACTATTACAAATTATATATATATGCGTATTTTCGGAGACTAAATATAATTTGTCTCGAGGGAAATACACATTGCTTGCTAATAAATTACAACAACAAGCTCTATCTGACGCTTTGTATCCACATTTAGGATTATATGTGTGCAGCAGGTTGCCAGAGACATTCTAAGTAAGACCTATGAATTATATGAATACTTACCTTAGCAAGCTATATGCTTTAAATTGATGCAAGTACTGTCATCCAACAAGATACTGGAGTATAAATATCGCTCTTTTACTCCATATTAATAGGACGTTTACCAGTGATTACCATAAGCTCACTACCAATGGGGATACATGGTTGAATATATGTTATAATTAACACAGATCACACCTTACATGCCCACATTCTGTGGTTATATATGATTATTATACACACCTTTACTCACCCTGTCTATTATACACTTCACCTTAAGTTAAGATCACTTAAACTTATCACTTTACCACTCTCCCGAGTTATAGGAGTACACTTCTCAATTTTGCTGATGCTTAAGAGGATTAAGATACTCTTGATTAATAGTGGCTAACCCCTATCAATCTATCCATGTTCACATACAGGATTATATTGATACGCTAATTGTCGAATTAGGTTTTAAAACATTTTTTGTGCTGATTAAATAAATTATATTATAGTGGAGATGAAGTTTCATCTCTTTTAGAAAAATAGTTCTATTTGAGAGGTTGAGTGCACGCACTATAGGGATTACTTCTTTTTGTTTGTTATCAGTCTCTTATCCCAGTATGCACCCCTCATACAACTCACAACATACAACACTCTAGCTGAGCAGAAAAAAAGCTTTTCAGGCGGTTCACTGCAAACCGCGGGGGCACAAAAAATAAAAATACTCACGCAAAAACTAAAAGGTTGTTTATTGAGTGCATTGGCACATAAAAATACACTGCTACATGGAAACTCTGACGCGTTTCGTCCGCGAGCAGGGACTTTTTCAACTTTGAAAAAGTCCCTGCTCGTGGACGAAACGCGTCAGAGTTTCCATGTAGCAGTGGATTTTTATGTGCCAATGCACTCAATTAACAACCTTTTAGTTTTTGCGGGAGTATTTCTATTTTTTGTGCCCCCGCGGTTTGCAGTGAACCGCTTGAAAAGCTTTTTTTCTGTTGTATTTACCTCGGCTGGAGCACGCTTCATAGCACTTCCGGATCAGTGGAGCCTGACGTCAGCTGGTGGATCAGCTGTGAACTCCGTAGCTGGGACGCGGCGTGTAAAGATCGTGAGTACTCCTTCTACCCCCGCTGTGGGGTTTATTGCTGTGTGTGATGCCGGTTTTGTGAGGGCAGTGGCGGAGGAGCAGGGTGTCTTAAGACCGTATTTAGTTCCCTGGCTGGGGACACGGCTGCACCGAGTTCTTTCTTCCCCCTTACCACACTCTAGCCCCGTGCCGGAGGAGAGTCACAGGTACACAGTATCATTACTTTCATTTACTATATGTACCACTCATTGGGAGCCTGAACGGGAGTGCATTCATTGTATCATTTTCATGGATATATGGTAGAATTTTATAGGTGCACAATTCTGTTAGCAACGGTTTTATCTTGTAGCTTCTCTGGGACATCTCTAGCTGAGCAGAAGCTGTTTCTCTTTGCTCTGAAAAAATTAGTCACAGCCCTGCAGTACCAAAGCCAGGGACTTCGGCATTAAGCACCCTTCCTGCTCCTGATAGTAGCACCCAAACCCCTGTGGCCCCTTCAACATCATGGGCACAGGAGGTGTCTAGTGGAAGTGCTGCTGGGGCACAGTTGAGCAGGAAGCATGGGGTGCGGTGCTATATGTCAGGGTCCCATGGCATAGGGGAATATGTAAGGGCTGTGGCTGATATAGTTGGCTCCTCTTATGTGGTGGCAGCCAGCCGCATGTATGGCAAAGCTGTACTGTTTCTGCGTATGCTGGATGCCACCCACAATATTATACAGAGGGTCATCACTATAGGGGGGACCTTTGTCCCAATAGAACCCCTAGAAGGGTTGGGCACAAGGGTAATGCTGATATCCAAGGAACCGTCTGTCCACTCAAGGTTGACCCCCACAGCTAGTAGCCAAATAAGATATAAGTGCGGAGCTGGAAAAAAGACCTTTTGAAGATGCGGGGTAAGGGCCACTTGCAGACCTGCTTCCCATGTGGGGCCAGCGGGCGCAATTGCAGCAGCCCACGGATGGAGCTCACACAGCTCACGAGAGTCCGTCCCCTCTGTGTCTCCTGGTCTTGTGATACCTGAAAGGGAAATGACGCACTTCCTGCGCGACCACGATCCAGAAGTAACAAAGAAAAAATATGATCGATATCAGCGCTGCTCCTTGGGATGACAGACTCACCAAGTAGGTAATAAAATCAATTTATAAAACCTACATAAAACAGATACTAGAACATAACAAAAAATACCTCCTCCCACATCTTTCGGGCGAGTTCGCCCTTTCTCAAGGAGTATGACAAGACATGAAGGGAGGGTGTTATTTATAACTCCCTTCTAATGGTTGAACTAATGTGTTGCACCTGATTAAATGACATATATGTAAATTTCAACACACAGGACTTCTATCACATAATCACAATAAATATATAATAGAAAGGAAAAAAGTTAAATGCATATAACATGCTAATTTTCTCATAACTTATCTTAATGTATACCAACACGATATTTATACAGAATAACATAAAATGTATCAAATATCCACAACTAATTAAAAGTCAACAAAACCAATTTTAAAGAGTTTTTTTGCTATATACAAAGAGACATAGCAAGATTAGACCAGTGTATACTATATATGACCCTGTTAACCACTTGATGACTACAAGTTAATCATAATATGTATAAATGTATAAATCATCATTTAATCAATTGAACTACATAATATAACAACATAGAGCAAAGAGAATAATGAATGTAATAACAATGAACAGAGAAGAAAAGAGGAGGGGGGGAGAAAAAAAGGGGGGGGGGGAAGGAAGGAAAGGGGGAAAGGGAGTGGAAGGGAAGGGGAAGAAAGAAAAAAAGGGGGGGGGAGAAAACGGGAAAGACAAAACAAAGGAAAAAGAAAATGACAGAGCATAAAGAAAATAATAATGAAAAACAGTAATATCCGTTATTAAACTGTAGGGATCACAGAAATACCTTCAGGTCCCATTCTGTATTGAGACCCTTTGGTATTAATGTATCAATGGTGAAGATCCACAATGCTTCGCGTTGGTAAAGAGTCCTGGATCTGTCTCCACCGCGTTTATGAGCTTTGACATGCTCTAAAACAATACATTTGAAATTTTTGAGACTTCCAGACTGACATTCTTTAAAATGATTAGACATGGGATGTGTAATGTCTAAACTTTTAATATGTCTAATATGTTCCAACATTCTTTTTTTGAATAAGCGGGTCGTTAGGCCCACATATCGTTTATTGCATCCGCACGTGATCATGTAAACGACATGATCTGTATTACATGACAAATGACAGAATTTAGTATTCTTTAGTAAGTTCTGTATTAGTCAAACAGTTACTTTTTTGAACATATTGACATATTTTGCATTTCCCGCATTTAAAACATCCTTTTAAGTTTGGAAATAACGTATTTTAATGCTCATTTTTATTTGAAAT
Source organism: Ascaphus truei (assembly GCF_040206685.1). NCBI lineage: Eukaryota > Metazoa > Chordata > Amphibia > Anura > Ascaphidae > Ascaphus > Ascaphus truei. The sequence goes on from NW_027455286.1 coordinate 15,356, forward strand.
CATACTAGGTGATACCAAACTACCCAATGTGTATGCTTTTTGAAAAAAAAATCTAGGGTCCATAGAGACCATATCTTTTAGTAGTACATCAGTTTTAAGGATGGTCCAGTGTTTCCTAATTATTGACTTGATGTTATTGGCCTGCCAGCTGTATTTAGTAATAAAGAATGGAGATTCACATTTATTACTATCATTGAATGTAGAGTAATCACCTTGTTTCACATGACTGAAGTTCGAAAGATCAACATTAATAAGATCTTCTCTTGATCTATTCCTAGCTTTGGCATAGGCCCACTATACAGATCGTAACTCATAGCCTCATCTACAAATCTCCTGATGAGGTCATAAGAACCTTTATCAAAATGTTCCATAGTCGAACAGTTCCTCCGTAAACGAAGGAACTGTTCATATGGTAACCCTTTAAGCAGACTGAGGCTATGAGAACTCGAGGCATGCAACAATGTGTTCCTTGAATTAGGTTTGCGGTAGATATTAGTGTAAACATGATTATCCATACCCACATAAAGACTCAAGTCCAAGAAATGTATACGGTGATGGTGGTATTGATGTGTAAATTATAAATTCAGAGTGTTGCTGTTGAGGTAAGTGAAAAAATCATGCAATTGAGAAACAGTGCCAGACCAAACTAATATAAGATCATCTACTGTATATAGCGGTGATATGTGATGATGTGATGTCGATAGGGGTTCATATCTCAATGCACGTGGGTATGTTCCCACCACCCCATAAAGAGGTTGGCATAGGAAGGCGCAAATGATGACCCCATGGCCGTCCCACATGTTTGGAGATAAAAACACCCATCAAACATAAAGTAATTGTGTGTGAGGAGGAACCTGATGGCATCCAACAAAAAGGTGATCTGTGCTGGAGCAAGTGTAGCGTCAGATTCCAAGAAGTGTAGTGCAGCTGTGAGACCATGTGTGTGGGAAATGATAGTGTATAATGAAGATACATCTAGTGTAACCCAAAGAAATGTTGGTGACCAAATGAAATCAGAAAAAATAGAAAGAACATGTGAAGTGTCTAATAGGTAAGAGGGAAGTGAAGTGACTAAGGGCTGAAGAAAGTGATTGACATATTGGGACAAGTGCTCCCCCAGTGAACCAATGCTGGCAATGATGGGTCTGCCTGGGGGGTGAGAAAGGGACTTGTGAACTTTAGGGAGGTGATGGACTATGGGTAAAACTGGGTAAGTCACATGTAGATACTCATATTCTTATACAGACAAAACTTGAAGAATTCTGCCAAAATCTAATAGATCATACAATTCTAATAAAAAACCTTGAGTTGGATCCATATATAACTTGGTATATGAGTTATTATCCTGAAGTTGGCGTAAGGCCTCCTCAACATAATAAGCATAATCTAGGACCACCACTGCTCCCCCTTTATCAGCATTTTTAACCACAATTAAATTATTTTCTCTCAGCGATTTAATAGCTTGTCTTTGTGTAAAGTTCAAATTATTTGAACTATGGACAGCAAGGGTAATGCTATTTAATGTGCCCCCCTTCATCCAGATCCCCTTCTGCGCCCCCACCTGCAGGCCCTGGGCGACTTAAAGTCTCCCTATATTAAAATACTGTTGGGCTGCAGAGAGAGAGCCATGTAAAACATGTGCTCTCTTAAGAGGCAGCTGCAGCTGCATCTGCCTCAGGGTGCAGATAGCATCGAGGGATCATTTGGGGTTCTCTTTGAGGGGGTGCTGTATAGAATATTCTACAGCACTGAGGAAGTGAGGTGCTTCTTATGCAAGTAGCTGGGGCATGCTCGCAAGAGCTGCCCCCGGGGACTATCAAAGTCAACAGCCCCGTCTCCAGCACCTAGCAACTCACACGCTTCAGCACAGAGCACCTCGGATGTTACAGCACCCCGCTGAGCCCATCGTAGCGGGGCCCTCAAAGAAAAAGGTCCCACCTGGGAGCTCAAAGGAGGCTGCTGCTCCTACCACCAAGGCAACCTCAAACCCCCCTTCCCAGTCACTACCATCAGTGGCTGTGGCAAAAAATACTGCTATAGCCACAGGGAAGAAGGGGAAGAATGCCACCTTGGCCCCCGAGGTCACAGCTGTCCATAATGCACACCCTACCCCCATTATAAGCACCCTCAGTGGTGCGGGTTGACAGCAAATGGCCCTTCCTCTTCTGGGAGTGACATCCCCAGAAAGAGGACGTGAAAAAAAAATCGGGGGACGACCGAGGAATGGGAGGTGCTTCTACTGTATATGAGACACCTCCCTTCAAAGCCACAAAAACCCGAGTAATTACCAGGTGGCTTGTCTGGCCCGTGCATATTACCCAGCCACCTTAAACAGCTGGTGGCTGAACAGGTGCCAGACCACATACCTCTCCCTCCAGACCCTGCGGGGGTTATAGTGGACAAGGGTCTGGAGATAGAGTAGGGGAATGATTGCCCCCCCCCCCACAGTTCAGGAAATGAACTGCAGGCTACTGCAGAAATGCATGGAGGCCTGCACCTGGACTATAAGGGGGTCCCCAACAATACCCCTGCTGAATGGGTGGTGCGGTCCCTGATGAGGTGACATTTGGGAACAGCCCTGTGGTTTTCCCTCCACTGCCACTTACCAGCGGCTCTCCTGGGGCAACTGTATCATCTCAGGAGCATCCATCTGTGGAGGGAGATGCTATGGGATTAACCCCATTCAGGATACTGGGGGTGGTGCTGAAGGGGAGAATGAAGCAGGTAGTGAGATGGATATGGAGGAGGGGGATCAAGTGGGCCCTTCTATTGTTATCTTGGAGGGTCCCAATGTAGAGATCCCTCCCAAGAAACCACGAGCCCTGCGACATTAGGTTGCACAGGCAGCATTGGAATGGGTCATTAAGGCACTTCGTGCCTCTGTGGCTCCCAATAACACCGTGGATGCCACACCCTCTACTGCTGTGCCTGCAGCCACTCCCCAACGTGTCACGAATAGAGGGTGAAATGGATCTTCCTTCTCAGACGCCAAGAGGAGGGTCCATTAAGATCAAGCCGAGGAGGCTAGTCCCAGCAGAGGAAGGTGGGGATGACAATCTCCTCAGCCAAGAGGAGCCCAGGGATGAACCAGTAATCCCCGCTAGGGAACTCACACGTTTCCTAGAGAGCACCCTCTATGGACAAAAAAAAGGAAGGTGCAGTTGGCCCTCGAGAATTGGGGAGATATCTATCTCGTTGTTCACTCTCTCCAGGCATACATGAGGGCCAACCACAGGGCCAAGGTTTCTGGGAGCTTGGAGCATCTCCGAGTCCGGAAATTTTTTAACCAGCTGCGAGAATACCAGGCCTCACAGGGAACTGCCCCTGAGGCTGGTACAAGCAGTACTCCTGACACACAAAAATAATGGCTTTGCACATCAGCACGCTCAATGTTAACGGCTGTAAGGACAGTCTCCGCAGGTTCGAGGCACTCTCCTATGTGCAAAAGGGAGGGCACTCAGTGACGTTCCTGCAGGAGACCCATACCACTCCAGAGGCTGAAGCCACTGGCATCTGGAGTGGCGAGGCAGGGTCTTCTTCAGCCACCTCTCTTCATCATGTGGGGTGGTGACCCTGTTCTCCGAGTCCTTCCAGCCAGAGCTGCTGTTTGTCAAGGCTGTTATCCCAGGCCATCTACTCCACCTCCAGATCGTACCTGGACTACACGTATAACCTATTGAACGTGTATGCTCCACCAATCGGGCCTGAGAGAGTGAGGTTCTTTGTCAGGCTGTCGACATACCTGGAGACGGTCGATGCAGATGAGTGTGTGGTACTCGGGGGTAACTTCATTTGCACCTCGAGGCTCTGGACTGAGTTGGGACAGAGCCGTACCCCCTCTCTGCTTCGACCCTGATGCATTACCCGCATCTCCTTAGTCGACGTCTGGCAGGAACAACTTAAAGGGATACCAGATATTTACACGTACGTTAGGGTGTGGCGTGGCCTGGAGTCCCATTCCCAGATCGACCGGCTTTATATATCTAGCCATCTCATGCCGCAAGCCCGGTCCAGTGCCATTAGGTTGGCGCCGTTCACGGATCACAACTGTGCGTCCGTGACGGTGGCGCTAATGCCATCAGCGCCCCCGGCCGCCTACAGGCACTTCAACAACTCCTTGTTGGAGGACAAGGGCTTTGTGACGTCGGTCTGGGAGTTCTGGATGGCCTGGAGAGGTTGCAAGGGTGACTTTGCCATGTCAGTGGTGGCACGTGGGCAAGGTGCGCTTGCACCTTTTGTGTCAGGAGTATGCCAAGGGAGCGAGCAGGCAGCGCGATGCTGGGATCGAGGCACTCTGGGGGCAGTTGCTTGATCTTGAGAAGTGGCTGCCTGCGTCTGGGGACCAAGCCCTGCGCGAATACGTAGAGAGGAAGTGCGCCCTCCGTGAGCTGGAACAACGCCAGGTTCGGGGCGTATGTGTGATCCCGCCTCCTTTTTCTTTGGGAGATGGATCGCGAATCGCGGCTTTTCTACGCTCTGGCGAAAAAGAGGGGTAACCGAAGGCACATCACCTGCCTTCTAGCCGATGACGGATCCACTCTGATGGATCCAGAGAGCATCCAGGATATGGCCCGAATGTTCTATTCCAACTTGTTCTCTCCGGATCCCATCGCTCCAGACGCCTGCAGGGTGCTATGGGAGGGGCTTCCAATGGTCAGCGAGGGTGACAGAGAGAGGCTGGATAAGCCTCTTACTCTAGCTGAGCTCTCTGACGCCCTCCGTCTCATGCCCTACAGTAAATCTCCGGGGCTAGACGGGCTGACCGTATATTTCTTCCGATCCTTCTGGGAGACTCTGGGATCTGACTTCCAACAGGTCCTCGAGGAAGCCCTTGTGGCTGGGGAGATGCCCCTTTCTTGTAGACGGGCAGTGCTGACTTTTCTTCCCAAGAAGGGGGATATCCGCCAAATCAAAAACTGGCAACTGGTCTCGCTGCTATGCACGGACTATAAGATTGTGGCAAAAGCCATATCGCTGAGGCTCAAGTCCGTGCTGGCAGAGGTGATTCACCCTGACCAGTTCTATACGATTCCGGACCGGACCATCTTTGATAATATCTTTCTTGTCCAGGATTTTCTGCACTAGATCAAGACAGGGTGGATCACTGATACCTCATAGCCACTCTGCATGCGTACAGTTTTGGCCCACGGTTCGTGGGCTATCTGAAGACGCTGTACGCCTCTGCAGAGTATTTAATTAAGATCAATTGGCACCCTTGGCATTTGGTAGAAGAGTGCGTCAAGGTTGCCCCTTGTCTGGTCAACCCTATGTGCTAGCCATCAAGCCTTTCCTTTGTCTATTGAGGAGAAGGCTCACTGGGCTAGTGCTAAGAGAACCAGACATGCGGATAGTCCTTTCAGCCTATGCTGACGACGTACTCCTCGTGGCCCAGGACCTAGTTGATCTGGAGATTGCACAAGAGTGCCAGGAGGTCTATACTGCAGCCTCCTCAGCTCGGATCAACTGGTCCAAATGCTCAGGCCTTTTAGAGGGTTCTATACAGGTAGACTCCTTGCCTCCCACATTTCGTAATATCTTCTGGGAGTCTACCTGTCCACTGTGGAGCGACCGGTCCCAGAAAATTGGACAGAGATGTCGAATTACCTGATTGGCTGGCGAAGCTCGCCAATCAGTCATAAGGGTCAAAATAGATCTAAGTCCAGCTTCGGTACATTAGAAGCAGCTCTGAAACTTAACCTAAGCGTTTTTCGAAGCTACTTTTTCGCTAACTTCTTATAGGAAGGTCTAGGAGCTCTGAAAATGAACGTGCGCATCTTTCACTCTTCCCGAGGGACTTAGAAGAATTTTGTGATATTATTTATTAACATACAGTAGTGTATAAGGGTATATATATGTTTTATACACTGTAAATGACCTGGGAATTTCCATGTCCGTGGTTCCGAGAGACCAGCTGGTCTCAGAATATAACGTAGCGGTCATGGCTGGAAATAGATTCTGAAAAGAGTACCAGGACATTTGGTACTATCTCCCGGTCAAGGGATGTTGTCCTAAACCAGATCAGACAAAGGATCCCAGATCAAAATCAACATTGAGGCCTTGCGGTGTTAATATCTGCAATTTTTATATCCAATATGTTTCTTTTTTGGATAGTCGAGTAACACGGTCCCCCCCATCCCAATTCACAGGGACCATTTCTATTGCCCTGTAGATAAGGCCTGAAGGGTCTTTATTATGAGTCTCTAAGAAGTGCTTTGACACACTGTGTGTCAAAAGACCTCTCCTGATGTTGCCCATGTGTTACAGTATGCGGACCCTCCCTTCTGGGAGACTCTGGGATCTGACTTCCAACAGGTCCTCGAGGAAGCCCTTGTGGCTGGGGAGATGCCCCTTTCTTGTAGACGGGCAGTGCTGACTTTTCTTCCCAAGAAGGGGGATATCCGCCAAATCAAAAACTGGCAACTGGTCTCGCTGCTATGCACGGACTATAAGATTGTGGCAAAAGCCATATCGCTGAGGCTCAAGTCCGTGCTGGCAGAGGTGATTCACCCTGACCAGTTCTATACGATTCCGGACCGGACCATCTTTGATAATATCTTTCTTGTCCAGGATTTTCTGCACTAGATCAAGACAGGGTGGATCACTGATACCTCATAGCCACTCTGCATGCGTACAGTTTTGGCCCACGGTTCGTGGGCTATCTGAAGACGCTGTACGCCTCTGCAGAGTATTTAATTAAGATCAATTGGCACCCTTGGCATTTGGTAGAAGAGTGCGTCAAGGTTGCCCCTTGTCTGGTCAACCCTATGTGCTAGCCATCAAGCCTTTCCTTTGTCTATTGAGGAGAAGGCTCACTGGGCTAGTGCTAAGAGAACCAGACATGCGGATAGTCCTTTCAGCCTATGCTGACGACGTACTCCTCGTGGCCCAGGACCTAGTTGATCTGGAGATTGCACAAGAGTGCCAGGAGGTCTATACTGCAGCCTCCTCAGCTCGGATCAACTGGTCCAAATGCTCAGGCCTTTTAGAGGGTTCTATACAGGTAGACTCCTTGCCTCCCACATTTCGTAATATCTTCTGGGAGTCTACCTGTCCACTGTGGAGCGACCGGTCCCAGAAAATTGGACAGAGATGTCGAATTACCTGATTGGCTGGCGAAGCTCGCCAATCAGTCATAAGGGTCAAAATAGATCTAAGTCCAGCTTCGGTACATTAGAAGCAGCTCTGAAACTTAACCTAAGCGTTTTTCGAAGCTACTTTTTCGCTAACTTCTTATAGGAAGGTCTAGGAGCTCTGAAAATGAACGTGCGCATCTTTCACTCTTCCCGAGGGACTTAGAAGAATTTTGTGATATTATTTATTAACATACAGTAGTGTATAAGGGTATATATATGTTTTATACACTGTAAATGACCTGGGAATTTCCATGTCCGTGGTTCCGAGAGACCAGCTGGTCTCAGAATATAACGTAGCGGTCATGGCTGGAAATAGATTCTGAAAAGAGTACCAGGACATTTGGTACTATCTCCCGGTCAAGGGATGTTGTCCTAAACCAGATCAGACAAAGGATCCCAGATCAAAATCAACATTGAGGCCTTGCGGTGTTAATATCTGCAATTTTTATATCCAATATGTTTCTTTTTTGGATAGTCGAGTAACACGGTCCCCCCCATCCCAATTCACAGGGACCATTTCTATTGCCCTGTAGATAAGGCCTGAAGGGTCTTTATTATGAGTCTCTAAGAAGTGCTTTGACACACTGTGTGTCAAAAGACCTCTCCTGATGTTGCCCATGTGTTACAGTATGCGGACCCTCAGTGGTCGACTGGTACATCCCTGGAAACCACATGGGCACTCAAGGAGGTAAACCACAAATGTGGTACGACAATTAAGGAGCTGATGTCTATTAAAAGTCTCCCCTGTGGGGGGTTTCCGGTGACATCAGCGGGCATGGTGGTGTAGGAGAGGAGCTCTGCGGATCCGTCAACATAATAACGACAATCAACGCTCTTCCACCTAATACTTCCCAACTCTTTTTGGACCCTTGTTCTGAACAACACTAAGGAAATGTCCAAACAAAGTAAGAAGCCCGCAAACCAAGCGGTTACTAAATATTTCTCGTCCTTGCAAAAAAGCCCTGAGGACCCGACTGAATTTCAAGATGGCGTCGGAACACGCGGCCCTCATACCACACAGGGCAGAGGCACTCGGGCTAGAGAAGCTCCCGCTACAGAGGAAACAGAGATGCTGTCTTGCGCTCAGGTGAACAGTTCAGGCACCCGTAAGTGTCAGTGTAGCCAGTGAGAGCGGAGTGTATCAGAGCAATAAAAACCACTATTGAAATCGGTGTTGGGAAGGTTTGCAATCCTTACCTCCATATAATCTCCCATCTGGGTCCTGCTCTGATGTTCCTCCGCTGCTCTAGCATGCGTCCGGTAGATGAGAATGAACTGAAGGAGAATCCGGCGCCACTGCAGAGGCAAAGATCCAGGCAACTTCCGGTATACAATTGAAAAAACTTTATTCCGACAGCATACACAAAGAACCCAGGTTACACAACAGCCTTCCCCTCAACGCGTTTCACACTATGGAACAGCGCTTCATCTTGGAGTGGGGAGGTGAGGTCTGAACCTGCACATTTAAATAAAAAAGCCCGCGAAAGCGGACCTATTTGCCTGACGTCATTCACCTGCATCTAAAAGGCTCAGTGCATTAGTTTAAATACATAGATAGAGCAGTCCTTACATACATTAAAGGACTTGAATATATGCATTTATATCCCTCATACGTATAGTGTATAAGATGTGGGACATTACCACGTGAACTGATATCAATATTGCCAGAGCTATCTAAAGATGCAATGTGAGACAAGGATAAATGAATAAAAACAGTTGCAACATAATCCATGACCCTGGCAAGATAGATTGGCAATAACGTAATTCTGATCCAAAAATAAAGGAGGTTAAACCTGATGAAAAAGGGGAGGGGGTGGGAAGGGGAGGTGGGGAGAGGGGAGAGGGGAGGTGGGAGAGGGGGAAAGGGGAGGGGGTATGGGGGGGGGAAAGGGAGGGGGGATGGGGGGGAAAGAGGAGGGGGGTAAGGGAAAAGGGAGATGGACAACAGGCATAAGCAAAAACCAACATGTTCGATTAATTAAAATTGGAAGAATACATTCATAATACCTAAAAATAAAGATCATGAATGTCCAGATACTTAATGAGAAAGGCAAGATAAACAAGACATCTTATAAAAAAAAACAGATTTATAAGAAACATCGCAAGTCCCATTCAATATTTAATCCGTTTGGTTGCAGTGTATTTAACGTAAAGATCCATTGCGCATCTCGGTAGTGCAGAATTTTGACCCTATCACCTCCACGAGGGGGTGAGGGAATATGCTCAAATGCTATGCATTGTAAGGATCTTACTGAGCCCAACGGACAAGTGTTGATGTGTTTTGATACCGGATGCAGCATATCATTATTTCGAATCAACCTCAGATGCTCAAGAATACGAATCTTAAGAACTCTACTTGTGAGGCCCACATATTGTTTGCTGTATCCGCATATCAATAAATAAACCACAAACTCAGTTTGACAAGACATGAATGATTTTATCTTAAAGTTGCCTGTCCCGTCCCGGTTGCAGAAATGTGTCGATTTGGTCATTAAGGGGCAAATCTTACATTGTCCACATTTAAAAGAACCTTGTAATTTGGGAAAGAATGATGACCTCATGTTCTGGGACTTATTAGACCGTAGCATGCTCGGTGATAAAGAATTCCCCTAAGTGGCCGCTTTATGGAACACAATGCGAGGGCCGGTGCTCACTATCTCTCGAATCATGGGGTCTAAGGATAGTGTACCCTAATGTTTCTTGATAATTGATTTCATTGCACCCGTCTGCTCACTGTATCCCGTAATAAAGTAAGGCGCATCGGTATTCTCAGTGGACTTGGTTGGCCTGGAAAACCTCCTATCCATACTGATCAGGGAATCCCTGTCAGTGTTAAGGGCTGCTTCAAAGGCCTTGTCTACATCCTCATTGGCATAACCCAATGGGCGGATGAAATGAGGGGAAGATTTGTGTCTAGGGGTAATTGTACCAATTACAACCGGCTCCCCCCCTCCCCCGTTTCCCTCACCCACCCGTTCCACTCTCCCCCCCGTTTCCCTCACCCACCCGTTCCACTTTCCCCCCTCCCCCCGTTCCCCTCTTCCCACCCCCTTTCCCAGATTCGTGACTCAACTACCATCCACAGCTTGCTCTGGCTTAACGCTTGATATTGCTAACTCTATGTAGGACCCTATGATGTGTTTGGATACTCTCAACCTACACTCAGACATAAGGAACTGCGTCGAGCCCTATGACACTGCGATTTGTCATTATGTTTATCATTGTTATTGTTTTCCATGCCTCTGAAATGTATGCAAGCACCATTTAGGCATAAACGATCTTGCCTGTGCTAATCGCGCCCCCACATATCAGCCCCCCTTCCTCTTCCCGTTCCCCGATCCCCCCTCCCCTCTTCACTCTCCTTCTCCCCCCCCAAGTTCGTGGCCTCAGCTACCATCTACAGTTTGATCTGGTTTAATGTTTAATAGTTAACTTTATCTATGACCTTATGATGTACTTGGATACTCTCCACAAAAAAAAAAAAACATAAGGAATCATATCATGCCAAATAACGCTATGATCTGTCAGTATGTTTAACATTGTCATTGTTATCCACACCTCTGAAATATGACGGCACCAGTTCCTGCAAATGCTAATCGAACTCCTACATGTCCAATCCCCCAATCGTCCCCCTCCTTTTCTCCCCCTCCTCCCCCCCCTTCCTCCTCCCCCCTCCTCCCCCCTCCCTCCTCCCCCCCTCCCCTCCTCTCCCTTTCAAATTCAAACGTTGGCCCGATTACTTGGTCGGACCACGCCCCTATTACACTAACCCTCTCTGTTCCTTTTGTAAAGTCAAGCACCTTGAAGGAAAATCCGTTATTTCCTTCACCTGGCTTCAGAACCAAAAGGAACCTATTCTCTGCAAAGAAAACTGAAGCCTTGTGACTGGACACAATCTGCACCGTTTGCAGCAGACTTCCCCGGAGAAGTTTTCACGCCCTGCCACTGTTATCTCCGATTTTTGATGAACTTTTCAGGCCTGGTAGACGAACGAAATGAAACGTAACGCAAGCCAGGTTTCAAATCCTTTGTCTCAATTTATTACTCGTAGGGTAATGACTTTTATACAGAAAAAAAAAAGATATTGGTTAGAGGCGTAACATAGGCGTAACATAGGCGTATCATAGGCGTGTCTTGGGCGTAGCTTTGATTAGAGGCGTGATCTAGGGGCATGACATATTAGTGGCGTGACTTTTGGGATGTGTCTTTCCCAATACAAGCAATTGTCTGAATACATAGCTTATTCATTGTCTGTTATCAAAAGAGACCTTGAATCTTTAGCAACTATATTACACTATTTTGCTTCTTGCAGAGAACCATTCTATTATATTGTAACTAAAACATCAGGAAATTGACAACACAAAAGTATCTTAGTAATATCCTGACCAGGAAGAAAGGAAATGCAATTTGGCAGAAACTGAGTGCATTTAGGAATTATAGCATTTAGGAATTATATTTCAGCAAAAGGCTGACTACAGAATCTTAACTAGTTATGACCAGACAAAATGGAAGCTTAACATGAGTGCAGATTCTGGCCTGACATATTGGTCCTAACACACCTTTACCTGGAAACTAAACGATGCCTTGCTGAATCATCCGGAAATAGAGAAATCAAAATAGACCTTACAGAATATTTTACACTCAATTCAGGCTCAGTTACGTCACCAGCGGTACTCTGGGTGGTCCATAAGGCAGCAATCAGGGGCAACTTCATCTCCATTGCATCCCATAGGAAGGAGGTAAAACTAAAATTACTTAAAGACTTGACAGAGAAAATTATAAAGTTGGAGCAGCAACATAAAGCTAGCCCATAGGGAAAAATTTACAAACTTCTTACTGCCGCCAGAAATTAGATTAAAAAAATCCAACTGGAAGACGTAGAAAAAGCCCTCAAATGGACTAACCAGAGATACTACGATAAGGGCAATAAGGCCGACAGACTTTTAGCTTTCAAGCTTAGGGGAGTCCAGAAAAGATCCCAAATCACTGCGATTAAGAACAGGTCTGGGGAGATAATATATACTGTCGCGACCCCTTTTATTCTAAAACATCACAGCATTTTTCCGGGATTTTTTTTCAATTGCCACGCACTTCACCGGGTGCATGCTGCATTCATGTTGCGTTCTCACCCACGGTTCATGCGTTTATTGAGAATGGTTCAGATTTAATAGGTTGCAATTCTTCACGTGTCCGCCAGATGGCAGATATTCATGAATTGTAATACGCTTCAGTAATGTGTCGACTTGCAGGTGTTTCGTTTAAAAAAGATACCACAGTGGGCTATTGTAAATTGGCCTTGAGACTGAAGGAAGAGGTTACAATAATGTATCAATTTAGGCTTTTCCTATTAAAGAAAGACAAGCACAGTTTCTGGTCTGGTTATTGTCCAGAGTCCCACCATGATTGTACAACTGCAGCCCGTGTTCCAAAAACTCGACAGAACATACGCGTATTTGATATGGGCCGCGATTAATGCAACAGATGATAAGATGGCAACAGTTGTTCAAATTTATCAGTATTTTATCAAACTATGACTTTTACAAATTTTCGCCAGCTCCTCATGTGTGGAGGCGTGCAATAAGGAAAAAGTTATGTAGCGATCCATGTTTTTATCGTATTGATCCCGAATTTATTGGAGGGTATTGGTGTGTATCACCGGGTTTTTCCTGTATCTATGATCATGCAGACGGCAAAAGGTGAAAGGTCGTGTTAAAACCAACTAAGAAACGACAGTCGCTGGCAAGCAATGCACCAGCACCGGCTTCCAATAACGGTCCGACCGTCAGTGACAACCCTTGCTGTTTGTCCACGCATGGATACCTGCAGCCTGAGCCGGATTTCGCGTGCAGTTTCGAGCAAGCTTGCATGTACCTACAGTAAGCGATTTCCAGCCTCATCAGCTGACTACAGGTGTAGTAGTCCCGCTGCCAACTGTCAATGTGTATGATCCAGAATACTGGACTGGCAGTGGGCCGGCGCCAGCTGAATGGGAAATTCTATGGTGAGTAATGTTGCCGTATTTTTTTCTGTTTTTTTTTTATTTTGAAAATATCAATATCGGTGCGATTCAAAAGTCAAGCGATTCTCCTGTAAGCAATATCATTGGCTGAGCGGCTTCTACAGTACTGCAGATACTGAACAATTGGTGGAACGCTAGGCGCATGCGCATTGGAACCTTCTTGAAACGCATATGCGTGTCATCACATCGACGGTAGGCGCATGCGCATGTGAACAGGAGATGCCCCCCGAGAAAATTATTGGTGGGACTGACTGAGAACTTCTTTAGGGGACTGACCATTACAGTAAAACTTTTATTTTTGTTTTTCCTCAGAAAAGAAAACGGTAAATCGAGGGATTTCGATGGATAAGAACGATTTGTGTAACAATTCCTGCACATTGCTGAATCGGATTTAAAAAACCACGTACCGGAGTCTACAGTTTAGTGGCCGTTGTTGTTGATTAGGATAGAATACCTGAAACAGTATGCTGATGTTTTCCGACCGTACAGTATACAATACTTTTTTATATATACTGTATAATAAACCCGAAAAAATAAAAAGTATGCATTTATTCTACATGTATTACAGTACATACAGTATGTGTATTCTATACCAGTACATACTGTACAGTACAGTATGTGTCTTGTATTTTTTTTTAATACTCTTGTGATGTGCAGTACTGAGCATGCCTACAGTATACAGTACAGTATGCCTGGACAGTAGTGTACATTCTAGAAACACTGTATTTTGTTACTGTATCAAAGGAGACAATGGAACAATTAAAAATAAATCAACATTTTCTTTTATTGGTGGAGTAAGTACAAAAACATTTATTTACAAATACTGTACAATGTAAAAACATTTTAATTGCACAGCAATTCAAAACATCAACAGGTTTACTGCTAGTTAAAACATTTATGTACAGAAAGTAAAAACATTTACAGTCAGTCAGTATGGTTTACAGTCACATGTTGTTCTTAAAAAAAATTCTTTATTCATAAAATATACAAAACGCAACATCTCTTTTATTAAAGAACAGCAAGAACATTTACAGTGGGATGGTGTGCAGAGCAGTCAGTCAGGCCTGCACAACTCCAGTCCTCGAGGGCCGCAAACAGGCCCGGTTTTCAGGGTAACCTTTGAAAACCGGGCCTGTTTGTTGCCCTCAGGGACTGGAATTGTGCAGGTCTTGTGTACAGTAAACACAAACATTTATTTATTAATACTAGTTAAATAAAGGAGATGTTGTGTGTTTTAAGTACAGCAGGTCAAAACATGTACACTACAGCACAACAGTATGGTCTTACCTGTTTTGTAAAAAATTCTTTATTCATACAGTAAAATATACAAAACGCAACATCTCCTTTATTAAATAACGGCAAGTCAAAACATTTACGGTAGGATGGTGTGCAGAACAGTCAGTCAGGCCTGCACAACTCCAGTCCTCGAGGGCCGCAAACAGGCCCTGTTTTCAAAACAACCTTGAAAACCGGGCCTGTTTGCAGCCCTCAGGGACTGGAACAAAACATTTACCAAAAATTTACAACAATGCGTACCCCACCAGATTGTCCTTCCATGGCCGATGCCTTGCATGGCGCAAAATGCCATTAATGCAGTCTCGAACGCCTTCCATTACAGGATCTGTAATTGAAAAAAAGCGCCGCAATTCCTCCAGAATAGTCTTTCTTAAATTGTCAGGAAGCGCCTTTTTTTCGCGATTTCCTTTATAGAGATTTATAGAGTTTATAGAGATTTTAAATTATTATGTGATCAGGAATTCTCCAGTAATACACACAAGAAAACTAATTCTAACCTATCACAATGGGAGACGAAAGCGATCAAAGCGTTGAAGGATGATGAGAATATTGTAATTAGAAAGGCAGATAAGGGAGGCGGTATCATTGTACAGAATAAAGTACACTATACTAGGGAAGTACTACGGTTATTACAAGATAGTACCTCATATAAAATTCTGAAAAAAGATCCCACTCCAAGCTTTAAAGAAAGTTTAGACATGATTCTAAATGACGCCGCTGCTGAAGGTATTCTATGTTCAAAGGAATTTAAGTTTTTAACTATAGATTACCCCAGGATCCCTCATTTTTATCATCTTCCTAAAATTCACAAGGACATTAAAGTACCTCCAGGTTGACCCATAATTTCTGGAATCAATTCCCTAACCGCTAATTTATCAAAATATTTGGATCACTTTCTCCAGAAGTATGTAACTACACTAGTGTCACACATTAAAGATACCACTCATGGGTTGAATCTTATACAGTACTTAGAGTGGGAAACTGGTTTTTATTGGGTTACATGTGATGTGGAGTCCCTATATTCTAATATTCTACATACTTCTGGAATACAAGCGGTAGAATTTTATCTAAAAAATGACAAAGATATTTCCATTATACAAAGGGAATTTATTCTGAAAGTTGTCCAGTTTATTTTAACACACAATTATTTTAGATTTAATGACAAATTTTATATACAAACCAAGGGCACAGCAATGGGTACGACCTTTGCACCTAGTTATGCAAATGTAATGATGGGATTCTGGGAACATGGTTTTATTTGGAATAATAACCCATTTTTAGAATTTTTGGGATTTTATCGACGGTTCATAGATGATATTTTAGTAGTGTGGAAAGGGACCCTAGAAGATTTAGATTTATTCTTAGAGTACATGAATAATAACCCTTGTAATCTCAAGTTGTATTGTATTGTATTGTACTGTATGTCTTTATTTATATAGCGCCATTAATGTACATAGCGCTTCACATTAGTAATACATGTGGTAATCGAATAAATAACAGATAAAATAAATAACAGATCATGGGAATAAGTGCTTTAGACAAACATAACATTAAGGAAGAGGAGTCCCTGCTCCGAGGAGCTTACAATCTAATTGGTAGGTAGGGAGAACATACAGAGACAGTAGGAGGGAGTTCTGGTAAGTGCGTCTGCAGGGGGCCAAGCTTTATGTATCATGTGTTCAGAATGTTCACAGTGCTATTCATATGCTTCTTTAAGCAAGTGTGTCTTAAGGTGGGTCTTAAAGTTGGATAGAGAGGGTGCTAGTCGGGTACTGAGGGGAAGGGCATTCCAGAGGTGTGGGGCAGTCAGTGAAAAAGGTTTAAGGCGGGAGAGGGCTTTAGATAAAAAGGGGGTAGAAAGAAGACATCCTTGAGCAGAACACAAGAGTCGGGGTGGTGCATAGGGAGAAATTAGGGCTGAGATGTAAGGAGGGGCAGAAGAGTGTAAAGCTTTAAAAGTGAGGAGAAGAATGGAGTGTGAGATGCGGGATTTGATTGGAAGCCAGGAGAGGGATTTCAGGAGGGGAGATGCTCAGACAGATCTAGGAAAGAGTAGAGTGATTCTGGCAGCAGCATTTAGGATAGATTGTAGGGGAGACAGGTGAGAGGCAGGAAGGCCGGACAGCAGGAGGTTACAGTAATCAAGACGGGAGAGAATGAGGGCCTGAGTCAGAGTTTTAGCAGTCGAGCAACAGAGGAAAGGGCGGATCTTTGTTATATTGCGGAGGAAAAAGCGACAAGTTTTAGAAATGTTTTGAATGTGAGGGGCGAATGTGAGAGAGGAGTCGAGTGTGACCCCTAGGCAGCGTGCTTGGGCTACTGGGTGAATGATCGTAGTTCCAACAGTAATGTGGAAGGAGGTAGTAGGGCCAGGTTTGGGAGGAAGTATGAGGAGCTCTGTTTTAGCCATGTTGAGTTTAAGGCGACGGAGGGCCATCCAGGATGATATAGCAGAGAGACATTCAGAAACTTCGGTCTGTATAGCAGGTGTAAGGTCAGGTGTTGAAAAGTATATTTGTGTGTCGTCAGCATAGAGGTGATATTTAAACCCAAAAGATGTTATTAGGTCACCTAGAGAGAGTGTGTACAGAGAAAAGAGAAGAGGTCCCAGGACAGAGCCCTGGGGTACCCCCACAGAGAGATCAATAGAGGAGGAGGAGTTGTTAGCAGAAGAGACACTGAAAGTACGATGGGAGAGGTAGGATGAGATCCAGGATAGAGCTTTGTTCCGAATACCAAGAGTATGGAGAATGTGAAGGAGAAGAGGGTGGTCCACGGTGTCAAATGCTGCAGAGAGGTCGAGTAATATGAGCAGAGTGTAATGACCTCTGTCTTTGGCAGCATGGAGGTCGTCAGTTATTTTAGTGAGGGCTGTTTCTGTGGAGTGAGCAGTGCGGAAGCCAGATTGTAGAGGGTCTAGGAGAGAATAGGTGTTGAGAAAATGGAGCAAGCAAGAGAATACAAGACGTTCAAGGAGTTTAGAGGCAAAAGGCAGGAGGGAGACAGGTCGATAGTTAGAAAGACAGGTAGGGTCAAGCTTGCTGTTTTTGAGTAATAGTATGACTGTTGCATGTTTGAAGGAGGATGGAAAGGTTCCAGAGCAGAGGGAGGAGTTAAAAATGTGTGTGAGCGTAGGGATTATAGTAGGAGCAAGAGGTTTTAGGAGATGGGAGGGAATGGGGTCAAGAGGGCAAGTGGT
Organism: Ascaphus truei; assembly: GCF_040206685.1. Taxonomy (NCBI): domain Eukaryota; kingdom Metazoa; phylum Chordata; class Amphibia; order Anura; family Ascaphidae; genus Ascaphus; species Ascaphus truei. The sequence goes on from NW_027455286.1 coordinate 33,003, forward strand.
AGAGGGAGAAGTGGCGATCAACAGCGACACATCCTCCTCTGAGACAGTGGAAAAAGAGTCAAGGAAGGCAGGAAGGAGAGTTAGGAAGAGGTGTAGGATGGGAAGAAGAAACAGAGGGGATGTTCTGACGTATGGATTCCACCTTTTCCTAAAAATAGTCAGCAAAGTCCTGAGCGGAGATGGAGGAAGGAGAGGACGCTGAGGGTGGTTTAAGTAGAGTATCAAAGACAGAAAACAGTTGGCGTGGGTTAGACTTGTGCATGTTGATTAGTGCAGAAAAGTAGGCTTGTTTAGCTTGCGAGAGGGCAGAGTTGAAACAGGATAGCATAAATTTGTAGTGACGGAAGTCTGCGAGAGTGTGAGACTTCCTCCAGAGGCGTTCTGAGGAACGAGTGGAGGAACGCAGCATGCGTGTGTGGGATTTTAGCCAGGGTCTAGGGTTAGAAGGGCGAGTGCGGCAGAGAGAAAGTGGGGCATGTAGATCAAGAGAGGAGGACAAGACAGAGTTGTAGTTCCTGACCAGGTTGTCGGGGTCTGTAGCAGAGCTGAGAGAGGAGAGGGAGGAGTGTAAAGTGGACTCAAGGTAAGGTAATTGAATAGAGCGCAGGTTTCTGCAGAACCGGGGTGTAGATTGAGGTGGAGAAGGGGAGAAGCGAGATAGAGAGAATGAGATTAGATGATGGTCGGAGAGAGGAAAAGGGGAAATGGAGAAATCGGAGAGAGAGAAGTTCTTAGTGAAAACCAGGTCTAAGTAGTGGCCGTCCTTGTGGGTGCTGGCTGCAGTCCACTGTTGAAGGCCAAAAGAAGAGGTTAGAGAAAGAAAGCGGGAAGCCCAAGGGAGAGGTGTCATCAATGTGGCAATTGAAGTCCCCAAGGAGAAGAACAGGGGAGTCTGAGGAGAGGAAGAAAGAGAGCCAGGATTCAAAGTGAGAGAGAAAGGCAGAAGGGGGATGTGTAGAGGTAGGTGGGCGATAGATGACCGCCACATGAACAGGGAGCGGAGAGAAAATCTGGACAGTGTGAGCCTCAAAGGAGGGAAAAGCAAGAGAGGGAGGAATAGGAAGGGTTCGGTAACGACAGAGAGTGGAGAGCAGGAGCCCCACGCCTCCACCCCTGCCATCAGTGCGCGGAGTGTGGGAGAAGGAAAGGCCACCGTAGGAGAGGGCAGCTTCCAGAGCAGAGTCAGACTGAGTGAGCCAGGTCTCAGTTATAGCAAAGAGAAGCAGGGAGTGAGAGAGAAAGATGTCATGCACAGAGAGGAACTTGTTAGAGAGGGAGCAAGCATTCCAAAGGGCACAGGAGAAAGGGAGAGAGGAGGGAGGGTGGCAGGGGATGGGTATGAGGTTGGAGGGGTTGACACCAGAAGGAGTTGCAGTTGGCAGGCGAGGACGAGCGCAAGTAGGAATAAGATAGGGACCAGGATTGGGAGAGATATCCCCAGAAGCAAGGAGGAGAAGCATGGACAGAAAGAGGATGTGTGAGGATGATTTGTAAGGGTGTGTTTTAGTGCAGGGGATATAGCTGTGTGGTGTCAGAGGACGCAGGTAAGAAAGGAGTTCATGTGAAAAGAGAAGTGGTGAAGGAAGGAGAGATGGAGATATATGAATAGAGTTAGAGACATACTGAGGCTGGTAAAAAGAAGTGCATAATTTGACAAGAAGTGAAGTCACAGCAAATATAAATGGTAAAGGCAGCATCACAGCAGTAATGATGCAGTCTGGTATAGATGATATCCTCCTTTCCAGCGTAGTTCAAATGCAGGAATCAGGGCCAGATGGGGTGTCCACTTCTTCCTCACTTCTTTTGAACTTCCTTTTAAACTTCAGTTGTTCAATAGTCATGCCACTTATAATGGGCCACTTGGATATGGGCTGCAAGTTCACATACCTGTATGATTTAAAGAGCATAGCCTTTTTAGATTTAGTACTATTTATTTCTGAAGATTTAACAATTCATACAAGAACCTTCCATAAAGAAGTTGACTGTAATAAATACTTGGAGGCTACCAGCAATCATCATAAAAGATGGATTAATAATATACAGTACCATACAGACAGTTCCAAAGGTTGAGAAGGAACTGTTCTAGGATGGATGATTTAATGATACAGTCAACACAATTGAAAGAAAAATTTCTAATGAAAGGCCACAGTCTAACGAATGTAGATAAAGCTTTGAATAGAGCATTGTTTTTGGATCATGATACTATTCTAAGAGATAAAAAACCTAAAGCAGTTAATAATCAGGATATTCTTTTTATTACAAAATATACAGTAATGGAGCCTCGAGACAAATAAAGCAAATTATGGACAAACACTGGAAAATTCTTATATATGATAACATTCTTAATAAAATTCTCCCAGACCATTCAAAGATATTTTACCGTAAAGCAAATACACTAAAACATTGCTGGCATCCACACTGTTAAACAATAAATTGAGTGCGGATGAGGCAAATACTATTACGAGGATGCCTATTAAATGTTTCCATCAATGTAGTGGTAGATGCATTACCTGCAAATATGTACAGAGTAATCAGGTCAGTTTTAAATCCAATGTTTTTCTTACTAGCCATCCTATTCAAGATTTTATTAACTGTAAAACCAATTTTGTGGTGTATCTTTTAGAATGTGGATGTGGTCTCCAATACGGGGGGAGGACCAAAATGTACCCTTAAAAAACGGTTCTTAGAACACAGGAGTAATATTGTCAAAGGAGTTGTTACCCACGGAGTATCCAGACATTTTAAAATTAGACATAACATGGACCCAAGAAGTTTAAAGGCAACGGGGATAGAACATGTTAAATTAGGGATTAAGGGAGGTGATCGTTTTGTTAAATTGCGACAACGTGAGACTTTCTGGATACACCAATTAGGGAATCTCTCCCCTAAGGGTCTTAATGAAGGGATTGATCTGGCCTCTTTTTTATGATTAAACTAATATTCACATGGTCTTTTAGTACAGGCTGTATTATGTAATCAATTTTATATATATTTTTTTTTCTATTTTAGCTATGCATACTGTATATATTATAGTATTCAAAAGTATATTTTGTAATATTACATTTAATATGGTTTATGTCAACCTAAAACCACACATGGATAAGTTATAATAGATTGTATGGGTTTTTGTACTAATATTATTCTATTTATTGGCTTCAAACTTGTCAGACATTTATTTTGGGGCTATAGTAGTCCCCCAAAAAGTTATATCACATTATGCCTATAGTATTATGATGCTCTTTTAATTAACTTAGTATGTGTGTATATATATAAAAAATATTTTGAATATTGGTTTATTGTTTGCATACATTTATGATACCCCTGCCTTATACATATTTATATGTCTATTTTCCGTATTTCTGTTCATTATTAAAGTACAGTATATTCCTTTACATTTTATCAATTGCATGTTAAGGCAGAGGTATATAAATGACAGTCCCACCAACCACAAACCACACCCCGGACGAAGAGGCACACGCATTGAAACGCGTAGGGTGGTTCTGGTTGGTCAGGACACTGTGTGGGAGCATCAGAGGCAGGCTCTGTGGAAGAAGGAGAACTCAAGGAGATGCTGATCAAGTAACATCATTCCCCTTGCTCCTCCTGATCTGCTCGTGGTGCCGGAGTTCTGAGGCCAGTGACGTCATTACGTGGGAACGTAGTGACGCATTAACACAGCGACGCGGCGCCCCACGTGGTGCGGAAGCACTCTGCACTTGGAGGAACCTACACCAGCAGGGCAGACCTGACGGACGCGTCAGTGGAGGTGAACAGGAGTACACAGATGCTACTTATGCTGAGATACCCCGCGTGTTCACATTCTGTGCTCTCATTGCACTGACATTTTGTAAGTGAAATTTAATCTTTTCTTGCCAAGTAAAACTAACATACTACACAATGCGGTGTGCGCTTTTTTCTTGTTTTTCTCTATTCTAGTACCCGTGTGGAACGTTGGGTTGTTCCCAACATTTGGAAAAGCAGCATCTTCTCAACAGAATTGGACTTTCTAACTCCATGGTTTTTTTTTTTTTTTAACTTCAAGATTTTTATTGGGTTTCACAACAGATACATTATGCCACATCCCATAGTAATGGTGCTAAATGGGTATCAATGGCGCTAAACACATGGACATGAAAATAAATAAATAAATTAAATATACAACCAGTTGTGATGAAGAGAAGATCTCAGCCGGCGTAAATCAAACATGAAAAAAGAAAAAGAAATACATAGTGTAATACTGTAAAGACTTAACCAAACAAATAGACAAACAAACAAACAAACAAACAAACAAAACAATTGCAATGTTGCTGAACCACACACTAGACTAAAAGAGATGCATTTAATATTATAAAAAACATACAGTACAATTAAGCACAAATAAACAAATGAAGGTCCCAATCGATATCAGCCGAATTGCCCGCTTACCGAAGCCAAGAGAAATAACCGCAGTGGATATATCAGAGAGTATCCCCTCTCACATTGGCTGGCACAGCTCCTGGATGAATTGCAGGTAGGCGCCGCGTGTAGATGTCAGTTAGTTATGACATCCCATAGTAAAACAAATTGAAACCCCCCGAGGTTTACCCTTTTCGCTCTCACCAGCAAGGATAAAATCACTCCAAAGCAACAAGGGACTAACAACATACACACACAAGACTAGACAAACCTGACTCACCAGACCCAAGACTGGACAACAGATGGGATAAACAACAGGGAGGGAAGAGGAAGGGGGAGGGGAAATGGACTACCACCATGTTCTTTGGTATTCGACGATCTGCTTACGGTCCGTGTTGCGCCCTTCTTTGTGCCACCTGACGACTCCTCCTCTTAGTTCAAGTTTTAATAGTCGGGGGGGAACCTACCTGTCACGTTCCTATGTTATAGTATGTTCCGCTCCGTCACCAGAGAACGCACTTGTGTTTATTATTGCAGAATTGTGCTGGCATCTACCCCGGGGATATCGGATTGGGTAAGCCATGGCTCCCATTCTTTTAAGAAATTTCGGCCAGAGTCGTTGACCCAGCTAGTCAACTGTTCCATCTGACAAACTTGCCACAATCTGTTTCGAATTTTGGGGATGACTGGTAGATCTTGCTGTATCCACAATGCTGCAATCACGCACCTAGTGGCTGTGGCCATATGTGCCACCAATTTGTGTGCCGATTTCGGCAGCCCCTGGGCCCGCCTGCCCAACAAGAACAGCCACGGGTCCAGGGGGACCTCTAAATCGAGGATACTTTGTGCCCAAGCTCTAATGCTCTCCCAAATCGGGAGTACCTTCGGACAGGACCACAGCATGTGGACTAGGTCTGCTGATTCCCCACACTGTTTTGGGCAGAGCGGGGAATAACCGCCGACGAATTTGGACAGACGTAATGGGGTGTGGTACCAGCGCATCATGACCTTATATGCATTCTCTTTTAACGTTGAGCATATGGAGCTTTTGGCCGCCGCCTGTAAAATCCACTCCCAGTCTTTGTCCTCTAAAGTCTCCCCTAGGTCTGTCTCCCATTTAGTCATGTAGTTCAGTTTGTCGGCGTCAGGTCCACCCCGAACAGATCACTTCCCGGTATAATCTAGAGGTAAGTCCCCGTGTGTCCGTAGCTCTAGAACACAGCTGCTCAAAATTAGTCCTGGCTGGTCTAATTGGAAATTCGTTATAAAATGCTCTTATCTGGAGGTAGCGGAATAATTCGGTGTTTGGGAGACACTTTTCTGATTTGATGTGTTCAAATGTTTTAATATACGTGGGCCCCTCCAGATTTATTAACCGCTTATATCCTGACTGTAACCAAATTTTGAAGTGCCGCTCACCGGCCATCCCCGGGGCGAAATCTGGGTTATCGAAGAGCGGGGTCATTAAGGAGTGTTTCGTCGTTAACTTATGTTTAAATTTGGAACTCCTCCACACCGCCAGAGAGTTCACCATGGTCCTTAACAGCATACCCACTGTGTTATCGCACCGTTTTGGCAGCCAAATTAAGTTTTGCAACTCAATTGGAGCACAGCAGGTTTCCTCCAGTGCCACCCATCTCCGCAGTGACGGATCCAAGTGCCACTGGACAATCTGACCCAATCGTGCTGCTTTGTAGTATGCCATCAGACAAGGTACCGCTAATCCCCCTCTAATCGTGGGTCTGGTTAGTATATTCTTAGCAATTCGTGGACTCTTCTTGTGCCAAATGAATTTCATGATCTTTGACTGTAAGGCGAGGATATCTGCCCGCACCAATGGTATCGGCAGGGCCTGGAACAGGTAAAGCACCCTTGGCAGAAGATTCATCTTAATGCTATGAATTCTTCCAAACCAAGAAATTCCAAACCCCGCCCACACCCGCAGATCCTCTCTTAGAGCTTGGAATAATTTGGGATAGTTTGCTTTGTATAACGAGTCATATGTCTTTGTAATTTGGATACCTAAGTATTTAATTGAGGAGGCCTGCCATTTAAAATTGAAATGTAATTCAATTAGTTTCTCCATTGGGCGTGGGAGACTGATATTTAGGGCTTCAGACTTCATCTGGTTAATTTTGAACCCGGAGATGAGGCTAAACGCTCCCAAAATCTCAAAGACATTGGGCAGGGAAGTAAGTGGCCTCACTAAGGTCAAGATGACATCATCGGCGTATAAAGCCACTTTATGGGATTGGTCCCCTACGTCTATTCCTGTTATATCTGGGCTTAGGCGGATATGAATCGCCAGGGGTTCTATACATAATGCAAACAGCAGGGGGGACAGGGGGCACCCCTGTCGCGTCCCGCTACAGATATTAAATTGCTCCGATGGGAAGCCCTGATGGCGCACCCTAGTTGTGGGGCCTTTATACAGGGCTAAGATGGCTTCTAGGAGGCGTCCCTCGAACCCAAATGCCCCAAGTACTGCCCTCAGATAGGACCAATCGATCCTATCGAAGGCCTTCTCAGCATCCAGACTCAACAACATAGACGGGATGTTCTTTTTATTTGCCAGATCGATCAAATCTATGATCCGTCTCGTGTTGTCTGCCGCTTGCCTTCCTCCGATAAATCCCACCTGATCCGGGTGGATTAGCCCAGGCAGGACAATGCCCACCCTGTTAGCTAGTAGTTTAGAAAATATTTTCACATCGGAATTGATCAGGGATATGGGCCGGTAGCTCTTACAGTCTACTGGGTCCTTATCTGGCTTGTGGATCAGGGAGATTGAGGCCTG